>NC_089506.1:2569438-2856938 GCF_036850995.1 Saccopteryx leptura | reverse complement strand
ACAAGGTTGCACAATGTTGAGGTGATTTGGGGTAAAATGAAGAGATCACAAGTGTGAGAGAGCTGGTATGTAATTGGTGCTTAAGGAATGGAAATTGTTACTACAGTGCTTTCAAAATAAGATCTTTTCAGAGCTTTAAGAACCTGATCATAAAAAAAAATCATGGAAATGTTTTTGCCATTTGTTACTTTGTATTCCATCATGAAGAGAAGTGTGATTGTATATAACTTTAAGTGCTACAAAGAGTCACTTTATAAGCTATTTATAATTGAAAATTAACTGGAGACTCTAAAAGCATTCCTTTTATTTTGCACTTCCATTAAATAACCATTTTCCTGTGCTTAAGGCTATTTCTGTTGAGATGAAACCCTAAGCTAGAGATACATAATTAGCACCAAAATTATTATGCTGAATTTTTTTTATCGTTACAATAACAAAACTTTTGCAGCACCTCCGTTATTTCATTAATTTTCTATGTACATGTTAAAAGGAGAAGAATAAGTAGGGACATCATATTAATGCTCATGTTTCTGCAGTAATTCTGTTACCCTTGTTGAGTAGCAAGGATGGGGCAGGCTGCAGCGCCCATTGGCACCCACTCGGAGTGAGCGACTGCTTCTCCCAACACCCAAGAGCCCTTATCCTCCGGTCCTTCCCAAAGTAATGAGACCAGGGGCTGCTCTGGACGAATTATTTAAGATATCTGAGGATTTTTAAAAAACTCCAGCATATAACTCAAAAAAATAATTTTCTAAATAAATTTCTAAATTTCACATCTATCTATCTATCTATCTATCATCTACACACTGCTCACAGAAATTAGTGGATATTTCAAAATGAAAATGTAGCGATAAAGTATCCCCTAATTTTGTGAGTAGTATATATGAGAAAAGACACGTCAAAAGAGAATTGTAGCAAATCTCAAATATAAATGCTGATTCAAAATATCTAAGTAAATATTAATGTACACTTGGAAGTAAATTAAAGGATTAATGTACAAAAGATACAGAAGATTTATTTGAGTAAAATCACAATGGGTTAGATGTTAGAAAATTCATCAGTAGATTATATAAGCCATATTAATTTATATACTAAATTAGTCACTTATATTTATAAATGTTAAGTTTAGCACTGATTTCTAAATTTTATGACCTTAGTCAGATATAAAATAAAGGATACTTTTAAGAAAATTCAGTCCTATTTTAATGGAATGTTTTTACCACATTCTAACTAAAGGAAATATATCACTTTTGCTGCTATTACTTCATAATTTTTCATAAATTATAATTAACTCAGCCAGTAAGAGAATAAAATAAAACATAAATAAATAAATAAATATATATATATTTACATATATAGGGAACTTGAAATTCATCATGATAAGATACTTTTTTTTTACATTTTCTCAGTTTTAGTGAGGTGCACTTGACATAGAGAACTGCATAAACGTACGGTTCACAGTACAGTGATTCGACAGTAGGAGAATTTACACTGTAGAAATTGGCCAATGCTAAAAACCAGGGACCCGCCCCTTGTGAAATGTGGGGGTTAAGCATTAACAGGTGAATCACTGCCTGAGGCTGTCAGTGCCTGTGTGGCCCTGGGGGACCCCAACGGCAGCGGTCTGTAAAGCACTTCCTTCTCATCCTGCAGGATAGCCGCACCTGTGGCCTGTTTTCCCATCAGCACCGTCACCACCTGGGTGGGCCCTTGCCCTAGTGTCTCTGCCCTTTCTCGTCTCGTGAAGTCCCCTCAGACGGTCCTCTGCTGTCTCCGCCTCCCCCGTCACTGTGCTGTGACCGCCTCTGGTGGGCATGGCCGCCGTGCCCGCTGGCCCCGTCCCCTCACGGCTCTCCCAGGCGTGCCTCCACCTGCTGGGACGTCCCTAGAGTGTGGGCTCACTCATGAGGGCCTGCCCCAACCTGACGCTCATCTGTGTCCCTGCCCTCCTCCGCCAACAGCGAAGGCCCAGGCCTGCCGGCCCTGATCTCGAAGGGACCACGGGCACCAGTGCCCCTGCAGGGGTCTCAAACTCGCGGCCCACGGGCCGCATGCAGCCCACCGAACAATTTTGTGCGGCCCGCAGACTAATCCATAAAGTTCAAAATATTTTGGATAAAATTAAGTAAACCCGTGGATTAGTCTGCGGGCCGCACAAAATTGTTCGGTGGGCTGCATGCGGCCCGTGGGCCGCGAGTTTGAGACCCCTGCCTCATTTTCCTGGGCCTGCTGGGCACTTTCCACAGTGCCCGCTGTGCTCTGTCCGTCCGCAGTGTGGGTCTGGATACTCTGACCACCACGGGCAGGGCCCGGCTCGCCTAGGTTCTCTGGGAAGGGCTTGAGCAAGAGGAACGAAGGACCTCTTCCCCGTGACCGTAGCTCAGTGGGGCGCTGGCCTCTGCTGGCTCTCTGGGGCTGTGGATGGCTTCATGGGCAGCGAGCACTGGCTCTCGGGGGCTGTGGGTGGCTTCGTGGGCAGCGAGCACTGGCTCTCTGGGGCTGTGGATGGCTTCATGGGCAGCGAGCACTGGCTTGTTCCTCTTCTCCGTCTTGAAGTCCGGTCCAAATCACGTGCTCATGTCGGAAGGACGGGGTGGACAGTTGAAGAGAGGATGCCCTCTCACTCGCTACTTTGAACCTGGACAGAGTTTGTACGAGCTGAGGGCAGAATAGCGCACTGGATTCTGGGAATTTCCACAGGAGACGAGAAGCAGGATGGCAGGAAGACATAATCTTGGCATCCGGGGAGGACACACAAAGGCTGAAGTTCAGGCACGAGGACCCCTAAGGCAGCCGGCCACAGCGGGGGACAGGACACCTGGTGGGGTCTAGGGGTGGGGTCACCAGCTCCCTCCGCCGAGCTCAGCGAGACCTGAGAACTTCACTGTATCCCAGAAATGGTTGGAACTGAGCTCTGCTAAGCGAACTGGGATCGTCGGGAAAAGCTCAAATTAGGCCCCTTGTCCTCTGAATAAGAAGTCAAGGAAGAAAATAAACAAATATACACACAATTTATCTTAGCATCTTATCTCCTTAAGCATACAACACAAAAATCGCATAAGCAAAATTAAAAAGAAAAAAAACAACTCTTCTGAAATGCACATTTTCTTCAGATTCCATTCTGACTGAAGTGTTATTAGCCATACTGGAGACGTAAAGAACTACTTTTAGCAACAAACCATATTATTGGCAATTTATTTTTAAATAGCGTGTTTAGTTTTGCCTTAGATATTTAACGACCTCCTTCAGAACCAACAAAATTCCAGGCTCTGTGCCAGGTGCTTCCTGTGTCTGAAATACAATGTATCGACGTGCTACACACCAGAACGACCTTAAGGGTTGCTTTTGAACAACGGTGGTTCAATAACTTAAATATAGTAAGTCTACAGAACTTTCGGTACGGTAACATGATGATTCACTGTTAGAATTTAGTATCTTCTGGATGCGACTTGTTTTAATTGTTACAGATCCAACTGCCCCAGTCTGCCTCCCGGAACTTCTGTTACTATGGTCACTGACCATAGTCTTTATCTGTTCTGGCTGCCATAACAAAATTTACCGCAGATTGGGTATTTTATAGACAATAAACATTTGTTTCTCACAGTTCTGGACCCTGGGAGGTCCAAGATCATGGTGCGGACACATATTCGATGTCTGGTGAAAGCCAGGTTTGTAAATGGCCATCTCTTCGCTGTGTCCCCACATGGTGAAGGGGATGGGAGATCTCTCTGGGATCCTTTTATTTTTATTTATTTTTATTTTTTTAATTTTTTTTGTATTTTTCCGAAGCTGGAAACGGGAAGGCAGTCAGACAGACTCCCGCATGCGCCCAACCGGGATCCACCCGGCGCGCCCACCAGGGGGTGATGCTCTGCCCATCTGGGGCATTGCTCTATTGCAACCAGAGCCATTCTAGCGCCTGAGGTAGAGGCCACAGAGCCATCCCTAGCGCCCAGGCCATCTTTGCTCCAGTGGAGCCCTGGCTGCCGGAGGGGAAGAGAGAGACAGAGAGGAAGGAGAGGGGGAGGGGTGGAGAAGCAGATGGGCGCCTCTCCTGTGTGCCCTGGCCGAGAATCGAACCCAGGACTTCTGCACGCTAGGCCGACGTTCTACCACTGAGCCAACCGGCCAGGGCCTGTCTGGGATCCTTTTATAAAGGCACACTCAAGAGGGCCCCACCCTCACGACCTAATCACCCCAAATAGCATCACACTGAGGCTTGGGGCTTCAGTGTACACAGTTGAGAGGGACACAGACTTTCTGTAATGGTCACCGTCCCCACATTTCCCAGGATGACCCCAGATAGCATCCTCGGTAACGAATATCACAGGTTCGATGTCCCAGACAGGACATGGTATAAACAATAACTGCGAGGAAGCTTCACTGACCTTACAGAAAGACAGTGCGTGTTATCAGGTGCACCTATGTCATGTTTAGTGATCCCACACTCACAAATCTATGGCTTTAGTAAATACAGCATGAAGAAATGGACGCACACTTGCAGACACTGTGAAATTCAGAAGCAAGAGCGTCTTCAGTATCCGAGCAGCCCGGACCTCACAGCCAGAGGAAGTGTGCTGGGCGCACCCCCGTCCTATCTGGAGATGGTGTCAGAGCTAGGACGTGGCTCCGGCCCTATTCTGACAATCATTTCCGCACTGCACTTCAGAGACTGGTAGCATAGGCTTGATATGCTATGATACCCGAAATGTGTATGATTTTTACCACGTGGACAACGGAACTTTTTCATCTTTTGCTGTCATCATTGCCGTGTAGAAGCCACGCAGTTGAGATCGCAGCCATGGAGGTAGCTCAGCTGTTATTTGTACCTGGTCTTTGCAGTGTGAGCACACATGACCCCCCACCCCTCAAATTGTACAGGGATCACGTTCATTATACGGTGACTAACGGTATGGAAGTCTCAGGTGATGAGTCAGCATTGCTATCCTGTGATGCACCTGGTAACCTGAGGACTGACCGGTAACCTGCTGGGCACTTCCTGTATCCCAGACACCGAACAGCAGAGGTTTATCATCTTTAATTATGGCCTTTTAATGTTTAATATTGGAAAAACAGAAAGGTCCTTCTCATGACCATTGATTTTTTTGTTGCTGTTCAAAGAGCCTCAGAAGGAGGTGTTATGGTTAATACTGCAAATTAGGCAGGGAAGAAAATACACGTATAAGGAAGAAGAGGGAACATCTTTATTCGTTTAATATATGCAGAGGGGGAAATTTCAATTTAGAAAGACACAGAGTTGATTGACGTCCTCACTGTAGAGACGCGCCTTCCTTTCAGATTCCGACACGGAGGCTCCGTCCGCGTTTCCCTTTCTGCCTTGTCCTCTCTCCACGCTTCGGGAGCAATGGCGGATTCCAGGCTCGCGTTTCAGATAGTTGTCAATGAACGGCAGGGTGCAGACAGTAGATTTTCTATTTGCACTAATATTATACAGTGCATTTTACTGCCTTGTGTTAGATAGAGTGTGCATGTGTGTGTGCGTGCTCTTTCCTTTTTTCCTATCATGTATATTCTTTTTTATTATTATTATGTAGAAAATTAAATTTAACAGTGACATTGATCCACAAGAGTCCGTAGCTTTCGGGTGGACATTTCTATAGCGTTTGAACAGTTGATTGTGTTGTGTGTCCATCACCCAAAATCAAGTTATTTTGCGTCACCGGGTATTTGTCCCTCCTGACACCCCTCCCTCCCTCCTCTCCCACCTCTCTCCCTGTCCCCCTCCCTCCCTCCTCTCCCACCTCTCTCCCCCTGTCCCCCTCCCTCCCTCCTCTCCCACCTCTCTCCCTGTCCTCCTCCCTCCCTCCTCTCCCACCTCTCTCCCTGTCCCCCTCCCTCCCTCCTCTCCCACCTCTCTCCCTGCCCCCCTCCCTCCCTCCTCTCCCACCTCTCTCCCCCTGCCCCCCTCCCTCCCTCCTCTCCCACCTCTCTCCCCCTGTCCCCCTCCCTCCCTCCTCTCCCACCTCTCTCTCCCTGTCCCCCTCCCTCCCTCCTCTCCCATCTCTCTCCCCCTGTCCCCCTCCCTCCCTCCTCTCCCACCTCTCTCTTCCCTCTGTCCCCCTCCCCCTGGTCACCACCGCACTCCTATCCAGGTCCATGAGTCTCAGTGTTATATTCCACCTCTGTGTGAAATCGTTTAGTTCTTAGCTTTTTCTGATTCACTTATTTCACTCAGTATAAACATGGAAACGACCCCAGGGTCCCTGGATAGAGAATTGGATAAAGAAGTTGCGGTACGTCCATACAATGGAATACTCCTCAGTCACTCAGTCATAAGGAATGATGACCTCGGGTCATGTATGACAACACGGTGTGCACTTCTCCGGGAAGAGGCAGCCCTGGTCCATCAGCACACACCTTGACTTGGTGAACACAGGAGCGGCCTCCGTGGGAAACAGTCAGCCTGGGGGGGGGGGGCGTCCTTGTCTCTACAAACCCGCCAGGAGCCGGGCGCCTCCTCTCGGCACTGCGTTCAGCACGGAGGTTGGGAGTTTGTTCCTCGCTTCTGTTCTGGTTGTGTCCACATATCTTGGGGCCCTGAAATCCTGTCCTCCTTCTGATGGACACATGTCGTCCACAGACACAGTGCATCCCGCCTTCCTCCGCAGACACTGCTGTCTTGAGCATGGGCCACATCGCTTTAGCGGCCATTTCAAACATAGCTCAACTGGCGCAGCAGGTGGAGTGTTGACCTGGAACGCTGAGATCACTGGTTCTGAACCCTGGGCTTGCCTGGTCAAGGCACATATGGGGGTTGATGCTTCCTGTTCCTCCCCCTTCTCTCTCTCTCTCTCTCTCTCTCTCTCTCTCTCTCTCTCTCCTCTCTAAAATGAATAAATTGGAAAAAAAAAGAAATATAATAAGACATCACCTCCTGGAAGCCCAGAGGCACTTGAGAATGTGGAATATTTATTGGGTACTTTTCACCTTGTTCTCTTTGTTTGTTAATATTCCCAAAGAGGGTGCATTTTGTATCTCAGAGGAGTCTCCGGGTGACGGTGATGAGTATGTCAGGCTTTAAGTTACCGGGGAGAATGATTGACTGTAAAAATCAAGTGTCGGTCTTTGATAATCAGCGGAGGTGACTTTAAAGACCGTTGCCTGCACGGTCCCAGGGAAGGTCAGGTGGTTTATTTCAGTTCCCAGAAGCCATTTTGAATGTATAAGGAAGTCCAGTGGCCAGATACTTAGCAGCATGACATTCGCGAGTTCCCCGTGCGAAGCCGCCGGTGTCAGCATCTGCTGGACCACAGTTCTGCTTCTCGGCAGCGGCTGCCGCCCTGGGTAGCTCTGTCCGTGCCCGGAGATGCGGCCGTTCGGAAGGCACCGCTCTCCTCGGGAAACGAGACGGTGTTCACTGTCTGGGTTCTTCATCTGTAAGAAAAGCCTGTGTCTTCCTCTGCACAGCGAGGAGCGATCTCTTCCAACAGGCGTTTCCTTGGGACGTTCTCCACTAGGAACAGGGGCAAATGTGCCTCTCGCTCTAGCTCTGTCTCTCCAGAGCTTGCCCTTCCTGTGAAAAACTGACTCTTTTTGGAATTGTCCATATCTTTATATTTTTCTTGCAGGGAAAGTGAACAAAAGAACGTAAAGCTCTCCTCACATGGTGCATCGGCCTGAGTCCTTATCTTAGGGCTGGGAGACAGTAAGAGGAGCCTCGCTGTTACTGAGGCCCCACCTGGCCATGACCTTGACCTTGACCTTGACCTTGACCTTGACCTGAAAGGGACAGTTTGCTGACTCTTCCCTGTGGGCAGAGAAGTCCATGTGGGGGAAGGGCGGGCACCTCACTCAGGGGCCATCAGAGGACGCTGGCCCTGTTGAACCACAGAGTTGCAGCTGATGTCATGTGGGAGTAAAGTGTATCGAGAAACTGCCTGACCGGGCGATGGCACAGTGAATATAGAGCATCAGACTGGGACGCTGAGGACCCAGGTTTGAAACCCTGAGGTTGCCGGCTCGAGCGCGGGGTTGCTAGCTTGAGTGTGGGATTATAGACATGATCTCACGGTCGCTGGCATGAGCCCAAGGTCGCTGGCTTGAGCAAGGGCTCACTCAGTCTGCTGTAGTCCCCCGGACAAGGCACATTTGATAAAGCAATGAACAACTAAGAAGCCGCAGCAAAGAATTGACGCTTCTCATCTCTCTCTCCTTTCTTGTCTGTCTTCTCTGCCTGTCCCTCCCTCTGTCTCTGTCAAAATAAATCAATAAACCAGTAAGTAAATAAAGTATATGGAAAAACGATTGACAAATCAATGGAGCGAGCTCCTGTCCCGAGCACCGGCATCCTCACTCTGAAGCCGTGCCTGTGAAGCCCTGTGACGCAGGGCACATCCCCGCGGGTGCGTCCCCGTGTGCCCACGTGTCTCACAGCACATTGTGAGCTCGTCTGTCAGATCCGGTGCCTGGGCCTGGAGACGTGAAGGCAGGACGGTGGCACGGTCCTAGAGCAAGACGGACCGGGGGCAGACGCCTGCAGCACGCTGTCCCCACGGAGAAGCTGGCCCAGAGCCACCGGGTGGGTGCTTGTCCAAGGTGTGCCCCTCACCCGCACTTGCCCCGGGGACAGCGGGGCCACCGTGTCCGGTGTGAGCTCCGGGCAGGCTGAGGAAGGAGGTCAGTGCTGTGTGTTAATGACATAGATCCCCAGGAGAGAAGCGTCTCCATCTGAAAAGCCCCAGAGGGAATCAAGTGTGAAACAAGGCACAAAAACCATCCCTGAAACGTTCCCCAGAGACTGCCATTCTGTTATCTGTCATCTCCTAACACAGAGCTAGGTGCGAGGGTGACCGTGAAACCAGTAAATCGCACATTTCTGTGTGAAATCGGGGCCCAGCGTGTGGTTCACGTCGGGGTGCTGGGGGGGGAGTGGGGAGAGAAGGCGCACCCCTGTGCACTTGACAGGTTAGACTCTATAACTTGTGTGTAAGCACATCCTCTCTCTCTCTTCCCACTCTCCTGTTCTTAATTTAAGAATCATTAACGAAAAAAATAGAGATCAGAGATTTAGAGACTATAACAGGCTACAACCACATTTCCAAAGCTGATGTGTAATTTCCTAGGAGAATATGGGGAGAAATAGATTCGAAATTAAGGCCTCTGCCAGGCGAGCACTTCACCTGTTTAGTGAACGCTGTATAACATATGTCTATATTTACACAACATGAATAAAAAAGTCACGGTGCTGCTACACTTGAACAGGTACGGAAGGGACGTTTATTTATCGTGTTTCGTATATTTCAGCCCACAAACATGAATTTTATCATTACAGGTGCTCCCAACCCTTTCATAGTCACCTTCCTTCTTTCTGTATCTTTGTCTGTTCATTGGGTATCATTTTTCTTCTACCTGAATGGTCCCATGAGCATTTCCTGTTTTTGTTGATCTGAAAACGTCTTTTTTTTTTTTTTTTTTTTGGTGACAGAGACAGAGAGAGGGACAGATAGGGACAGACAGGAAGGGAGAGAGATGAGAAGCATCAATGTTTTTTTGTTGCAGCACCTTAGTTGCTCATTGATTAATTTCTCATATGTACCTTTATGGGGGGGGGGTACAGCAGACCGAGTGACCCCTTGCTCAAGCCAGTGACCTTGGGCTCAAGCTGATGAGCTTTGCTTAAACCAAAGGAGCCCGCACTCAAGCTGGTGACCTTGGGGTCTCGAACCTGGGTCCTCCAGGTCCCAGTCCGAAGCTCTATCCGCTGTGCCACCGCCTGGTCTGTCTTCATTTTTTTAAAGGTCTTTCCAGAGGCGTAGGCTGCCGTGCCGGCAGTCATTTTCTTACAGTTCCTTAAAGATATCATTCTTCACCATCTACCTTCCATTTTTCTGTGGAGGAATCAGCCATCAGTTTCAGGGTTGCCTCTTGGACTGTGTTTTCTATGATGGATTTAAAGACCGCACTGGACTTTCCCTGTATGTATCCTGACTTTTCCCTTCTGGAACTTGACGCCTTGACTCAGTGAGGATCCACGGGCTGCCACCGTCCCCTCCAACACCGCGTTTGCCGCATTGGTCCTTGTCTGCTTCTGGAGACGTGCTATTGGCTGGGTCCTCCGGTATCCCAAGCTCCTCTGACAGTCGTCTTTGATTTCCAGTTATTTTATCTCTCTGTTCCTTTCTTTACCTATCCTCTGGTTTTCTAAAGTTCCCTTCAGTTGTGGGGAAGAACTCGGACCCCAGACCTGACTTGGGAGCCTGGGAGTGGGTTTGGCCAGGTTGTCTCTGGATGCCACCAGCGAATACATCCTTCCCGTGCCCGGGTTTCTCACCTGTCAAGTACGCGGAACAGCACCTAGAACTCAGGGTTACAGTAGGAGCTAAAGCAGAACCCGGCACGGAGAAGGACCGTGTAAGTGTGTGTTTGGTACTTTTTGAGAAAGAAATTAAATAATTAGCTTCTTCAATCTCTCCGTCTCTCTCCCTCTACACATGCACACACACACACACACACGCACATATGCACATACACACGCACACACACACAGTGACCTAAGTTATTACTGTAGTGATGTACGAATGCTTACAATGATACAACAGCCACAACTAGAAAAAGAGATACAAATAATAGGTACTTTTAGGATTACATACAGGAAAGACACAAGATAGAACAATGCCCACCAGAGTGATATACTTATCGTTAGCACGTTTATACAAATTAAGAAAAAGTCTGCCCTCGGGAAGTTTCTCACTGAGCACTGAGTCCTAGAATTGGGCAGACGCACCGATAGGGGACGGAAGACTGGGGCTTCAGACGGGGATCAGGACCCGGATTCTGAAAGATGGTTTCCTCCTGCGGAGACGTCTCTAGAACACACGTTCGCCTGTGCTCAGGCTGGTGAGGTGTCCTGGCCCCTCGGAACAACCTCACGTCTCTGGGAAGCTCTCCGTCCACGGCTTTTATTCTCACGCCTTCTTTCTTCATCCGTCAGCGAGGAACCTGCCTGCATCTCCTGTCCTCCCTGGTCTTGTGACCTATTTGACCTGGAATCTATAAGCCTTTTCAGTGTCTGACCTAGCGCCTTGCCCATGACACACATGGAGATATATATATATATATATATATATATATATATATATATATATATAATGCATAAATCTAAATATATGTATAGATATTTCCAGTGGAATTAATGAGAAGACACTGTTTTAGGTTAGTCACATGGTTAAATGTATTGATTTAATATTTTTCCACCAAGTCATCTTTACAAGATAATTTAAAAGCGGGGATCTAATAAAATGCGCTTTGCACCAGGCCTCCATTCCTGCTAATGGAGATAGATTTTATAGCAGCAGTAGAAAATGAAAAACTATTCTGAGTACTTGTGCACTGGATTTGCATTGGAGAATACTGCTTACTCACTTTAAAATGCTTCTTTTTTCCCCCCTACCTTATTATAAAATCTGAGAAACTTTGAACATAGATGGGAAAAATGCAGGGAATAACAGAGAAATTGTGAGCATTTGCAAAGCAGACTCTTTTATCGCTATTAATAGTTCGTTCTAAAGCCAAGTCCTTGGTTCACCAAATATGTGACCCCTGAACATCCCACGTTTCCAGACTGGGTCCATTCCGTTTTCTCCGGCCACGGAACACCGTCACCGAACTCCAGCTCGTTTCCTGTGTCCTGATAAGTGTGCCTTATCCTTATCCACTACATATTTCTCTGGGGTCTGCCAGGAGCCAAGAATTTGCCAGGTTGCAGAGCGTGGCTCTACGGAAGACACATTCTTTATTCTCAATGAGCCTGTAGTCGGGCTCAGGCACACAGAACGTCAGGGGAGATTGATGTGAACACACACCAAGAAGGCGTCGGCCGGGTCGGGCTCTGAGAAGCAGCCGTTTCCCTGCCTCAGAGTTCAGGGGAAACTTGTGGGGAGGAGGAAGTGAAGTACGTACATGGGGGTGTGCTTGATGAATCTTAAACACTGATGAGAGAGAAAAGATACCGGTTCCTGCCGGAGAGGACAGAAGGTTTGGGCGGCATGCCACGCTGGAGCTCGGATGGCTAACTTGGCACCCAGGGGAAGAGGAGGGGAGGGGTGACCACCGGTCACCATAAATCTGGAAGAATTCCCCTGTTCCCCTGAGCGCAAGGCATCTGCGTCTAAAACTAAAACCCGGCCTCGGAGCCAGACGACCCCCGGGGCGGAGGGCAGCCGTGAAGTCACAGATCTGAAAGACCGTAAGGGTGTTAAGGGAATTTCTTTTCACTCTGAAACCTTATATATTTGACTGCGAGACATCTGAATCATTAAACCCAAGAAATAAAAAGAAATTAAGTGCAAAAGAAAACAAAGAAAAAAAATAGAGAAGATTAGCATATATTTTTATGTATCTGGTATGTAAAATACAAATTATTCTGTAATTCTCGTTGACCCGTTCGTAATAATCAAAGCAATACTAAAGAAATAAACATCCATGATCTACTATCCGTCGCCATGGAGATGGGCCCACACTGTGTTCACTGAGTTAGAAAACGGGGCTGAGGGAGCCTCAGAGATTTATAATGCATAAATCTAAATAATCATCCTGTTAATTCCTGAAGAAGCCTTTAATCATCGCTGTGTAATGTGACTCGACACATATAAAACACGTAAATAAAAATGAATCGTTTTCGGTATTAATATTTAAGTAAATTTTTATATCTTAATATCACTTGAATTCCAATGTCTTTGGGTAACTATTAATGCATTTATCCACATTTGAGATGAATTTTGGGAAGCAATTTGCAGTCTCCTTAGCTACCGTGCTTATACCTGAAAGCCATTGTTTTATGTATTTTTTTTTCCTTTTACATATTCAACAGTGTTTAGGGAGTTCCTCACGACAGGTGAGGCTGAAGCTGAACACTAGCACACGGCAAACCCACGTCCCCGCTGCCATCAGCAGCAAATACGGGTCAGCTGTGGCCTTGCGCTCTCGGCCGAGTGGGTTGCGCTCTGTGTCAGTGGACACAGACAGTGTAACTACACAGACACTTCTGGGTGGCGCTGAGGGCGATGAAGGAAACACCGGCTAAGGGCGTCTCCAGGGAGAGGGTGCCCGGTCCGGGCAGCGGGGTGAGGAAGGGTTCTCCTTGGCCGTGTGTCTTGGGGCTTTGGACTGAGGCCCGGGCAGGAGGGGATGGAGGAGGAACATGGGAGGGGAGGCTCCAGCCCCAGCCCGGTGGCCCCAGGAAGGTTGGGACTTTGGGTGGAGGAGCTGGAAAGGCATCTGGACCTGGGTGGAGCGTGGTGGGCGTGGTGGGCGCGGTGCACGCGGTGCCGCAGGGGCCCCTGCACCTGTGGGCCCTGTGGTCCAGGAACAGGGACGGGACAGCAGTGCAGAGGAGAGACTGTGTCAGGAAGAACTCATGAGAGAACGAGAGGGGGGATGTTGAAAGGTCACCTGGCGGGTGATCACAGGTATCCACCCAAGAGATGACGAATGGCGGGGGGTCAGAGAGGGGCTGGCAGAGGTCGGCAGAAGCGAGCAGACCTAGAAAGTGACTCGGTGATGTCGTGTGGGATGACATAAGGTGCGTATATGTACATACATGTAAAAACCACTGAGGCTCACGTGCAGACAGTGACCTACGAGGAGTCGGTCTACAGGCAGTCAGAAAGCTGTTGAGGTTGTTTGGTCTGAAGACCCCAATGGCTTTGGACCAAGGGGGATGGTCGAAGGGGGAGGTCAACAAGAACTGTTGATAAGGGACGGGGAATAGAAGAAAAAGAGGATAATCAAGAAACCAGCTACCCTCGACTGTCTAATCAGCCGATATATTTGAAATCTCCAGAACAACCCTGTGTTTAGACAAGTTTATTTTCACTTATAATCAAGGGAAATGGGAGTTCAAATGTACTGCTCACAAAAATTAGGGGATAGTTCAAAATGAATATGAAGCGATTAAAAAGAAAAAGGAAGCGTTTGATTTTTTCTTTTTAGTAAACAAGAACATCAGAAAAGCCAACGGCAAGTCAAAGGGAGTTGTTCGATGATGCGGATGAGGAGCGGTCTAGTGAAAATGCACGTACAAGAAGCTGAGAGGACTGGAGTGTCTGCCCGTTCCCTGAGCCCCTCACTCTGGGGAGCATCATGCCTGGTGTGGCACAGCCTGGTGACGGACGGGGGCCGCCTTCACTCTCACAGTGGGTTTGAGGGCAAAGGGCTGGGCGCTCCTTCCACGGCCCCGGGGTGCCTCCCCGGAGGTATGATTCTCATCCTACAGATAATGGTTCCGACAATCACGGTTTCACTGATTTCTAAAATCCATCCCACTGTTCCTTACCTCAAGGTAAACATTGGTGGCACCTGTTGCATGCCACTTTTTAGAGTGACGCCGTGACCTAAAGAAAAAAGTATTAACACCGTGGCTTTTGGAAGTAGGGAGAAGCCTCTCCATGCTTTCATGGTAAGAGGAGGGAGTCGCTATGCTCAGGAGAGTCCTAGGTAACCGCGGAGGAAGTAGAAAACGAAGGTGAGGTTCCTGGTCATCTCGGTTCAGAGCAGGCGCTCCTACATGCTTAGGGAACGCAGGAGTGCACTAGGCATCTTAGTTGTTAATGCACATTGGCCACGTTCTGCTTTACAATATACAGGAAGCCAACTTTAAAGAACTTTGCTTTCCGGGGGCCATGTTTCTACTGGTTATGGGTAATGCCCACTATTCAAACAAGGTTCCACTTAATATTCTAGCAGTCATTAAGAACAGTTTATGTGTAGTAGATCTTGACATGACGTTCTCTAGAAGCACATGTTACGTTATCATGGAGAAGGATCCTTCAGGTTCTGTTTTGGACCAAGAGGCTCTTGAATAGGAGAAGTTCTTGTTATCTCTGGTTTGCTTTGAGTGTAGATGGGTGCAGTGCAGAGACTGCACGTCTTGTTTCATTGTTGTGTCTCCGTGAACCTCGTGAGAAAGGTCTACCCCTTGGGTAGCTTTGAAAGAAAGATGGTTTCTCCCCCACAGATCAGGAAGAGTTAGTGACTTGAGCTGGTCCAGACATCTACAATCCTTTATTTCTCTCCCATTCATGTATTCATATAAGCACATAATTAAGACACAGAGAGCATCTTAAATCTGAGCAGACTGTTGTCGATGAATATTTTGTTCGTTAAAGCAAGTGTCCGTGCTTTATAAACCAGTACTCATGTAACGAGCACATTTTCAGAATGGGTTCTTGGAAGGACTGTGGGAAGTACTGCCCCCACATTGAGTAAGAGTCCCTGTGCTCGGGGACCCTCAGCTGGAAATAAAAGTGTCATTTTGGATATTGAATAGTTGAATGCATTAAAAATTAATAGACTAAAAACTCTGACTAAGCACATTATGTAGAGTCTGGATTGATGGCAACGGTGAATTGGTCCGTGCTCTCTCATTCCCCCCCCCCCCCTTTCTGGTATATGATCATTTTTACGACCAGTGGTGTTTTAAAATAAGTATGGTATCATGAACAATACAGTCAACCCAGCTGAACAGTGTTGTGAGTGAACTCCGTGTCTGCCCAGAAGAACCTTCTCTCTTCACTGGGACAACATAGGGGTGTATTCCCACAGTGACGGCAGACAACTCTCTTTCTGAGGGATTTTAAGCTCAGTTTAGGAGTACCTTGGGATACTCAGCTGAAAAAGCAAAGATGTATTTTCACAGTGTACCTGTCACGTACAAGTTAATGGAAGTAGGAACTACTGCTTTTTCCCCTTTCCAGGAATGGAGACATGGGGAGGGGGGAAGGGGACCCTCCGTGACCTCCATTCCTCACACCGCTGTGTCTGCTTTCTGAGATAATGTAGGTCTCTTCCAAGGAAGTATTTATCTTGTTCTTGTTAGTTTTCTTTTCTCCTTAATTAATATTGTATGACTTTACAAAGCTCTGAGAAATGACACCATTATTTATTGTAGTTAATAAAATAATCGTTTATTCACTTATTCATCCATTCATCTCTTGATTTATTTAGTGCATTGTGAGAAAAATGAGAAGTGACTGTAGAAATAACTTGACCAGCATTCATGGACCACCCTGCATAGGCCGTGATGCTGGGATCTGTGCGTAAAACTATCTATTTGTAAGTATCCGTTGATTTTTGTAGGCTTTTTTTTGCCCCCTAATACTTTTACAATGAGGCATCTGTTAGTTGCTCGAATAATAATACATACAGTGTTTCATTTGGCAAAATTATGAATTTTCCATGGTTTAATTGAGTCTTGCATTTGCTAGAGTTTGCTTAAAGTTTTAGATACCCCAAAATGATTATTTTTGGAAATCTTTTAGGCCAGTCGGTATGTGTATTTTAAAGAAATTATTGAGCCATGTTTAACAATATCCAGTGACATTTGATGAAATAGTTTGTAAAGAAATTTATGATCAATTTAAAAAAATAAATTTGTTATATTTAGTAAACTATATGTTTTAACCAAAATATTTGGACCCATCTTTTTTTATATATTTAAAAATTTTAATACTAAATTATTTTTTTATGAAATATTCTGCTTTCATAGATTCTTGTCATACTCTTGATAACAGACAACTTTTTTTTTTTTTTTTTTTAAGAAATCTGCTTTGTCATTGTCTTATTAGACTGCCGGCTACCAGCGTTTGTGACAGCTTTCATAGATGTATTGTGGGGAATCTGCGTTTAGACAAGAATGTTCTATTGTAGATTAATTCACAATATGATTCAGGAACAGCAGCAAAGTGCATGCCTATTTTCAGGTAATAAAATGTCTTAGAAGTTACAATGTTTGGATGATTACCTTACGGAATATTAAAGTCCACAGAAATAATAGGCAAGATACCTTACAACGTTTCTCCTAAAAACTTCTCTATGGAAATTGAAATTAAAAATTCAGAGTTTGCCGAACTGAAATATAGACTCTCCTGTTGAAGAATTGGGAACAGGAAAGAATAATAATTTTCTACTTTACTCCGTGTAACAATACCACTGTTTCTAATAGAAAAAAAAAAAAAAAAGTAAATGTGTCTTTCATTAGCAGAAGAAAATCTAGAATGACCAAATTAGGTTTAAAATCTATATTTTGCTTGGAACGTCCCTGCGGACTCGCTCTCGCTGCAATTTCAAATGCAGAGGGGTGTGCGGGCCGCTCAGCAGCGCCTGAGCGCGGAAGCCGTTTCTAGGCTGACTGGTTCGCTGCAGCCCCCGCCGCTGCCCCTGGGTTTGGAAAATGACAGACCGGAGCTGGTTCCCTCTCCAGTTTCTGCCAAGATCCTGTGAGCGAGGACGTCTTCGTTTGATTTCCCTGGAGTTACGACAGAGCACATACGTCAGAAAGCAGCCGCCCTCGTTGCTGTCACCCACATGGGAATCGGTCAGATCCAGATCGAGTGGAGACCTTGATAAGGTGCCCTGCTCACCATAACAACAGCAGGAAGGTGCTGGGGCAGGAGACGGTGCAAGTGCTTCCTCCGGGCCCGTCTTACATGTGGGCCTCAGGATACATTTTCTTGCAGACAGAAACATTCTATGATGACTGTAACCCTATGGTCTCCTATGAAGCTGGCCCACTCTTGATTTTAGCCATAGATTTTCACACCTGTATGAAGAAGTTAGAATGTAGCTGTTAGCTAGAAACGTAGAGACAGGATTAAATCCAGCTACGTGAGGAAATAAGACAAGGAAAAAATACACGGCCCACCAATCGTGGATCCACGGTGACTGAACAGAAACCAAAATAGTTTAGATTCTGGGTGCTGGTAGAAGCTATTATGTGATATATATATATATTTTTTTTTTCATTTTTCTGAAGCTGGAAACAGGGAGAGACAGACAGACTCCCGCATGCGCCCGACCGGGATCCACCCAGCACGCCCACCATGGGGCGATGCTCTGCCCACCAGGGGGCGATGCTCTGCCCATCCTGGGCGTCGCCATGTTGCGACCAGAGCCATTCTAGCGCCTGGGGCAGAGGCCACAGAGCCATCCTCAGCGCCCGGGCCATCTTTGCTCCAATGGAGCCTCGGCTGCGGGAGGGGAAGAGAGAGACAGAGAGGAAAGCGCGGCGGAGGGGTGGAGAAGCAAATGGGCGCTTCTCCTGTGTGCCCTGGCCGGAATCGAACCCAGGTCCTCCGCACGCTAAGCCGACGCTCTACCGCTGAGCCAACTGGCCAGGGCCTTATGTGATATTTTTAAGGGTTTTTTTGTTTGTTTTGTTTTGTTTTGGTGATACTCATATTGTAGCTAATTGTCATATTTAGGCATCTTAAAATGCCCTTAATATGATTGTTGTACATCTCTGTCTACCTGCCCTATTATTTTTTTCTCTTTTAAGTGGGAGGAGGGGAGATAGAGAGACAGACTCCCATGTGCATCCTGACTGGAATCCACCCAGCAACCCATAAAAAAATATTATGTATTCTTCATGTTAAGATTGCACATAGGAAACCAAACTGTGGGTGTCATTAGAAAAAAAGTGTCAAGTTGGGGTTTTGCAGGGCCTTTCAGAAGTCGGGGCCCAGGGCACGCGCCTGGGGCGCCCGCCGTGAAATCCACCTCTGTGTCGAAGCCACTGTTCAAGTAAAACTGCTCTTCTCTGTGACATCCTGACTCACAAGCTCCTCGGCAGAGAAGTCTAGACATTCTTACAGCCGCATTCAGAGACGGGACCAGGCCACACGTGCGTGCAGAAGCCCGCAGGGACAGTGTGGTGGGAGAGTCATGCATCACCTGGTCACACATCCTGCAGTGGTGATTTACCCGTTAAAGAAGAAGGATGTGTTTGCTCCAAATGTTCACACGTTCTATTGCTTGGTTTTACCGTGTGAGCAAAGGAGGCTTTCCTTGTTTCCACGAAACGTGCCATCGGCTCTCCCTCCTGTAGGGACACCGCGACAGGGCTGGGGAGGGGACACATGGCAGGCGACCAAGAGGTCGAGGGGGCGCTGAGCCGGATCCCGGGTGCCCTGGCGTCGTCCGCGAGACTGCCTGCCGCTGGGCGAGCCCCCACAACCCCAGCTGGCTAAAAGGTATCAAACCGTGTGTCAAAGGCCAACGTGATCGTCGCTGCGCTCGCCAAAGAGGTCATGTTTGCGGGACAGACGTGGCCGCCTGTGCCACCCTCTGCAAAGAAAGCAGAATTCACTTCTGTACGTGCATTTATCTTGACTGTGAAGGGAGGTGGGTGGCGTCCCTGCCGCGTTTTCCGTGGACGTTATGGCAGGCACACAGACGTCCCCGCGATCTGAGGAGACCTCCCCGTGATCTGAGGAGCCATCCCCGCGATCTGAGGAGCCGTCCCCGTGATCTGAGGAGACGTCCTCGCGATCTGAGGAGACTTCCCCGCGATCTGAGGAGACGTCCCCGCGATCTGAGGAGACTTCCCCGTGATCTGAGGAGACGTCCTCGTGATCTGAGGAGACGTCCCCGCGATCTGAGGAGACGTCCTCGCGATCTGAGGAGACGTCCCCGCGATCTGAGGAGACGTCCCCGCGATCTGAGGAGACGTCCCCGCGATCTGAGGAGATGTCCCCGCGATCTGAGGAGACTTCCCCGCGATCTGAGGAGACGTCCCCGCGATCTGAGGAGACGTCCCCGCGATCTGAGGAGACGTCCCCGCGATCTGAGGAGACTTCCCCGCGATCTGAGGAGACGTCCCCGCGATCTGAGGAGACTTCCCCGCGATCTGAGGAGACGTCCCCGCGATCTGAGGAGACGTCCCCGCGATCTGAGGAGCCGTCCCCGCGAGCTGAGGAGACGTCCCCGCGATCTGAGGAGACTTCCCCGCGATCTGAGGAGACGTCCCCGCGATCTGAGGAGCCGTCCCCGCGATCTGAGGAGCCGTCCCCGCGATCTGAGGAGCCGTCCCCGCGATCTGAGGAGACGTCCTCGCGATCTGAGGAGACGTCCTCGTGAGCTAAGGATCTGAGGAGACGTCCCCGCGATCTGAGGAGACTTCCCCGTGATCTGAGGAGACGTCCTCGCGATCTGAGGAGACGTCCCCGCGATCTGAGGAGACTTCCCCGTGATCTGAGGAGACGTCCCCGCGATCTGAGGAGACGTCCTCGCGATCTGAGGAGACGTCCTCGCGATCTGAGGAGACGTCCTCGTGAGCTAAGGATCTGAGGAGACGTCCCCGCGATCTGAGGAGACTTCCCCGTGATCTGAGGAGACGTCCCCGCGATCTGAGGAGACTTCCCCGTGATCTGAGGAGACGTCCTCGCGATCTGAGGAGACGTCCCCGCGATCTGAGGAGACTTCCCCGTGATCTGAGGAGACGTCCTCGCGATCTGAGGAGACGTCCCCGCGATCTGAGGAGACTTCCCCGTGATCTGAGGAGACGTCCTCGCGATCTGAGGAGACGTCCCCGTGAGCTAAGGATCTGAGGAGACGTCCCCGCGATCTGAGGAGACGTCCCCGTGAGCTAAGGATCTGAGGAGACGTCCCCGCGATCTGAGGAGACTTCCTCGTGATCTGAGGAGACTTCCCCGCGATCTGAGGAGACGTCCCCGTGATCTGAGGAGACGTCCTCGCGATCTGAGGAGACGTCCCCGCGATCTGAGGAGACGTCCCCGCGATCTGAGGAGACGTCCTCGCGATCCGAGGAGACGTCCCCGCGATCCGAGGAGACTTCCCCGTGATCTGAGGAGACTTCCCCGCGATCTGAGGAGACGTCCCCGCGATCTGAGGAGACGTCCTCGCGATCCGAGGAGACGTCCCCGCGATCCGAGGAGACGTCCCCGCGATCTGAGGAGACCTCCCCGTGATCTGAGGAGCCATCCCCGCGATCTGAGGAGCCGTCCCCGTGATCTGAGGAGCCGGTGTGCTCCAGTCACGCTTAGGGAGTGAACCGCTTACTCGGGGGAAGGACAGCGCCCGCTAGTGGCCGTGGGTAGGCCGTCTCTCTGAAGGTCGGGGGAGGATTGCTGGTCAACCGCGTCTTGGTGGTCCTCTTCTGGGGCTGGGCACCTGTTAGTTTTGTCTTCTGTATGTGACATTTCTGATATGGCCTCAGTTTCTTAATCTAAGATATTTTTAAAGTATTATTATTATAGTCAAACTATGGACATTTTTGCTCTGTTTAAAAATATTCTTAAAAAAAAAAAAAAAAAAAAAAGAAGCCTGACCTGTGGTAGCTCAGTGGGTAAAGCGTCGACCTGGAATTCTGAGGTCACCGGTTCAAAACCCTGGTTTCCCTGGTCAAGGCACATATGGGAGTTGATGCTTCCTGCTCCTCCCCCCATTCTCTCTCTCTCTCTCTCTCTCTCTCCTCTCTAAAATGAATAAATAAAATCTAAAAAAAAAAGTAAAAATAAAAAGAGATAAAAGTATTCTTATTTAATAAGCAAATCACTCTTTGCTTGGTAAGTGATTCATCCTGAATGAATACGTAGAATTTGAACGAAGCCCATCTGCGTATGAATTGGAATTATATCTTCAGCTTCTTCTGATTAAAGAGTTGAAGATATTTGCCCTGGCCAGTTGGCTCAGCAGTAGAGCACTGGCCCAGCGTGTGGATGTCCTGGGTTTGATTCCCGGTCAGGGCACACAGAAGCGACCATCTGCTTCTCCATCCCCCGCCCCCTTCTGTCTGTCTCTCTGTCTCTTCCCCTGCTGCAACGTGATCTGATTGATTTGAGCACATTGGCCCTGGGCTCTGAGGATGGCTCTCTGGAGCCCCCACCCCAGACACTAAAAATAGCTCAGTTGCGAGCATGACCCCAGATGGGCAGAGCATCTCCCCCTAGTGTGCTTACCAGGTTGATCGCGGTGGGGGCACATGTGGGAGTCTCTCTATCTCTCCTTCTTTCACTTGGAAAAGAAGGGAAAAAATAGTTGAAGATACGACCCTGATCTGGGAGCTAGATTAATGTCTGATCCCGTGGGCTTCTGGTTTGTCTTCTTTCTGTTTTTATTTTCCATTCCTCAGGGTGTCCGTGGATCTCACTGACATTTCATCGAAATAGGCAGATGTTTCTCTGCTCTGTGGGTGGTGACAGGGTTTCCCCTGGGACTGGTATGTGGCGACTCCAAGGCCGAGCCCAGGTTTTCTCTCCTGAGGTCTTCCTGCTCCTGCTCACCTGTGCCTCACCTGTGCCTCACTCTGCTGTGCCTTCCCTGTGCCTCACCTGTGCCTTCCCTGTGCCTCACCTGTGCCTTCCCTGTGCCTCACCTGTGCCTCACCTGTGCCTTCCCTGTGCCTCACCTGTGCCTTCCCTGTGCCTCACCTGTGCCTCACCTGTGCCTTCCTGTGCCTCACCTGTGCCTTCCCTGTGCCTCACCTGTGCCTCACCTGTGCCTTCCCTGTGCCTTACCTGTGCCTTCCCTGTGCCTCACCTGTGCCTCACCTGTGCCTTCCTGTGCCTCACCTGTGCCTTCCCTGTGCCTCACCTGTGCCTCACCTGTGCCTTCCCTGTGCCTCACCTGTACCTCACCTGTGCCTTCCCTGTGCCTCACCTGTGCCTCACCTGTGCCTTCCTGTGCCTCACCTGTGTCTTCTCTGTGCCTCACCTGTGCCTCACCTGTGTCTTCTCTGTGCCTCACCTGTGCCTCACCTGTGCCTCACCTATGCCTCACCTGTGCCTCACCTGTGCCTCACCTGTGCCTCAAACAGGAGCGGGGTCGGGGAGTGCCCGAGACCCACTGCGGGTTTGACGTGTGTCCGAGGACGGAGGAGAGCAAGGATTGGATGGGAAATGCTTCAGACCACAGTGTAGCTCTGAGAAAAACACAGGGAATGATGACGGGGCTTCCTGAGCAAGTCTTGTGCCGTGAAGGAGGCATCGTGTGCAGTCGTTGGCCGGAGGTGACCCAGCGGACGGCGGCCTCAGTGGGGATGCTTGGTGGACCCAGAGGGAGGCCCCTGGAGGCTGTCCGTCAAGCGTGTTCACCACAACAGGTTCTGTGGAGGGTGCGTCTCCCCGTCGGATGCAACCTGTCGTCACAATATTGTCTGGTGATTTATGGTCGAGGAGCCCAGAGGGCTGAGGGAACTTCCTTACCCCAAAGGGCTTGAGAAAGTTGCCCTGAAGGGGCATTAAGTAGAGAAGCGAAATATAAACAGGATTTAGTCAAGTGAGAATAAGGTCGAGGGTGTCTCAGGCAGAAAACTAGTGGGGATCCATGATGGTCTGGAGGCCAGGGGACGCACGCCGGGGCTTGGGAACCCCAAGGGTGTCCTGTGGTTGTTCTGGAGCCGGAGTGGGGAACGGAGAGACAAGGATGCCGTCCTTGGGACCAGCCACGTGAGGGCTTGGGAACCCCCAGGGTGCTCTGTGGTTGTTCTGGAGCCGGAGTGGGGAACGGAGAGACAAGGATGCCGTCCTCGGGACCGGCCACGTGGGGGTTTGCGAGCCACGGGAGAGCCCTCACTCACACTTCCGACGGGGACCCAGGAGCAGCCCTGGAAGGGTTTGACCTTGGAAACTCAGGCGGGAATTCGGTTTGGGGAGGGTTGTTCCAGGTGTGAGTGGAGATGGCATTTGGGAGGAATGCAGCCCGAAGGCCTAGGCCAGGGTTCACGTGCACGATCATGGCTTGTCCTGCGGGTAGGGGCGAGGTCGGCGGGTTGAGAGGGACCATGTCAGGTTTTGTCATTGGCGTGCGTGGCGTAGGTGGGTCCGTGAGTTCCAGGTGTTTCTGCCGCGAATGCCGTTCCTCCCAGGTGAGAGAGGCCGGGCCCAGAGCTGGGGTCCAAGGGGTGCTTCCCGTTGACCATCTGCTGTGAGAAGGCTGAGTGAGTGGCCGTTTCTGGAGGCTCAGACCGACGGGAATTCCTAGTCAGCATCTTTGCTCATTAATTTTCTCAACCTTCACGTCTAGGTTACATAAATATGAATTATTTATCACTGTTATATTCTTTGACTTTGAGGTTATAATCTTTGCCCAACATTGAGGAAATTATGCAATTTCCTATCAATGTCTAACAAAAAAAAAGACTTTCCTAACAAAAACTGAATATAATTTTCCAGGAATCTAATATGAACTCCCTCATCTTCTACCTCCCTAAGGGTATTTTATCTCCTTTGCTCTTTTCCAAGGTATATTTCTTAACCCCTTCTTTATTGCTGTGACCTCCCAAATGCTTTATTGTATTGTGTTGATGTAAGCTCATGTGAAGATTTAAAAAAAAAAAAAATCATTTTAAGATGTAACCAAAGAGTGGGAAACAGACAACTGGAAATGAAATGTGATATGATCTCACAATTCAACTTAAAATTGTTATTTCTAAATACCGTTTTGGAATCCCCCCCCCATTGTAAATTTATCCAATTGAAGATTATAATAGGATAAGGATAGAATAAGATTATCAGGTAACAATATGAAGACTATCTTGAGCATATGCAAGTGCTTATAGAAATATTAACTCACAGTAAAATACCCACGGGCAGGGGAGGGCGAAGCATATGTTGTTCACTGACTCCCAGAGATACGATGGGGCCTCAGAGTGGAGGGCGGCGTGCAAACCATTCTAAGGTGCATGCCTGTGAAATGAGGAAACGGCACCATCTGCATAAAGTAACTAAACTCGGGGCAGACCCCAATACAGGCCCTCGGAAGGGGAGGCGTGGGCTGAACTCCCGGGGCCAGGTGGACAGGCGTGCCGATAAGCCTGCTCTGTGGTGTTTCGGGGAGTGACCTCAGGGGAGTCTCGTGAGAAGAACTACGTGCTTATTGGGTATTTTCTCGTCAACTCCTGACCTTATCTTGAACTATTTATTAGGTTTAAAAACAAAAAAGAAGTTTTTGAAGTCACTCACTGTGCTTCACAACACAGTTCAATGGACAGATGGGAGTCAGAAGGAAGTAGGAAGTCGGGGTGTCAGTGAGAACGCCCCACTGGGTGTGTCCCGGCGTTTGTTGATGAAGGTGGTGGGTCCTCGGCTGTCTTCCTTGTCTGGACTGCTTCGGGTTGGCCAGGGTAGCGACAGCAGGCCCCACCCAGTGTCCTCGTATCCCCACTCTGACGGTGTGACGGTCCCTCTCTGTGCACAAGATGAACTCCGGACTGTGGCGCACGGCGTCCTCTGTGTCGGGGCCACGGGAGGTTTTCAGCAAATATTGGTCGAAATCATTGGTTATTCATTCAGCCGGTATAATTCCAAGTCTTGTTAGCTTTAGCTCAGAGATCTGCATTGTGAGTCAGTGATGGGCAGCGGGTCCCCTGTGGGGAAAACCCAGGCCTCCTGATTGGAGAGCAGCTTCCGAAAGGCAGTTTCTCCCTGGCCTTTCTAAAATAAGAAGGAAAAATTAAAAAAAAGAACACACACACACACAAAAACTCAAATGTGAACCCTTATTTCAGATTTGACCCCCACCCCGTGTCAAACACAGAGCGGGACTGTGGAATGGGGCGAGGAGTGAGTGGACTCAGGAGAGAACAGCGCATCTCCGAGTGGGGGTTGTGTGAAGTGTGCACACGTACAGGGCATTGTGTGAGGTGTGCACGCGTACAGGGCATTGTGTGAGGTGTGCACGCGTACAGGGCATTGTGTGAGGTGTGCACGCGTACAGGGCATTGTGTGAGGTGTGCACACGTACAGGGCATTGTGTGAAGTGTGCACACGTACAGGGCTTTGACATCCACTCTTCCACATGTGGAAGTTACTCATTCTCCCTCCCTCCTCTGCTCCCTCCCTCCTTCCCAGCTCCCTTCCCTTCCTTCTCCTGGGTCTGAGTCAAACTCTTCCCCCCTCTCCCCACCAAACTGTGAGCATCCCCCTGGTGGTGATGTCATCTTCACGACTTCCTTTCACGTTGTGAGAGAGGAATGGCGTTTCCACCCTGAGTCTGTTTCTGTGGTGGGTTCAGTCAGAGAAGATCTCTGTGCTTTTGGAAACCACATGTCGCCTCGTTTCAAAGTGGATTTTAGGTGGTTCACGATCCTCTCTCGCCATCGTGAGGGATCTATCCGGTGTTCTTTCACTTTGGTAACAGTTGAAGCCTACTGACTGGCACTGATCGGAACACAGGCCAGCTGATACCCGTCGTTGGAAAGAAGTGATAAGGATGGCGTCGAGGGGTGTGTGTCCCATATCAGGTTGGAACTCAAGACCTCAAACTCATTGCCAAGTTCTAGTCCACTGAGTTCACCAGGAAAGGCAAAGCAAAACCGACCTTCACCAACTGCTCAGAAGGTGGCAGAAATGTTAAAAAAAAAAAAAAAAGGTCTATGGAAGTTCAATGAGAAAAACGCCGCATAGTCAAGCATTTTATTGAGAAGAATTAAAACACCCAAATTTTACAGAGTGTTTGTGCACATTGGCTCATGTGAGGCAGCTAGAAGCAGACCCACTATACGTCTGGCTCGGTGTTGATGTTAAATAAATTCCGTGATACCATGTTTGCGTTTCACCATTAACCTTCTCTTAAATGCCTTTTTGGGAAAATGAACAAGACGGACTCAGCGGACGTGCTTATATATTCTCCCCACCTAGACCAGCGGGGAGCATTGGCTCTCACTTACAGAGAAGAAGCCAGGGTTGGGCTAGAACTCATTATTCCGGGCCTTCCTGGGTGTGTCCTTTCTCATAACTCCGGAGCGTGGGAAGTAAACCAGGATGGGGCTGGTCTCTTCCTCCCCCACCGTGGCTCTCCTGGCGGTCTGATCTGCTGTCAAAATGTTTTAAATTGTTACAAAATCATTCTTGACCGTTTTCCTGACCTTCAGTATTATTTTAAATGAGTTATTATAAGCTGTTTTACTATTGAAATTTTTGAAGATGGCCAAGATTCATTTTTAGAGGAAAATGTGGCATAATGAGTTTTATTTCCTCAAGAGAAATCATAACTTTGCTGTGACTTACCAAAAAAAAAAAAAAAAAAAAAGTATGTCTGATAAAATGTCCCAAATTCAAAAGAATTCAAAAAAATTAGTTTTATAGATAACATAATAATGCAGACTGAATGTGTTCTTTTTCCCTTCTTTGAACTGAATATCCCCTATGTGCAATAGACTATTTTAATTACAATATATTTTTAATCCATTGACTTTAATGGAAACATTTTGAAGTTCAAAAATATACTTAGCTCTAGTAAGGGACTAGCCTTATATATTAAAAACAGATTTTACTTTTTTAAAATAAGGAACATTTAAAACTTTGATTCTTATAATTTTAATTCATTTTATTTTTTGATTTTGAGAGAAAGAGGGAGGAAGGGAAAGAGAGAGAGGGGAGAGAGAGAGTGTCAAGTATCAACCCATAGTTGCTTCACTTTAGTTGTTCATTGATTGCTACACATAAGTGGCTTGATGGGGGCGGTGGGTTCATGCTCAGCCAGTGACCTCTTGCTAAAGAGAATGACCTTGGGCTCAAGACAGTGACCTTTAGATCAATCCAGTAACCAGTGGGCTCAAGACAGTGACCTTGTGAGCATGTAGATGACCTAACACTCAAGCTGATAAGCCTACACTCAAGCCGGTGACCTCTGGGTTTTGAACGGGAGACCTCAGCGTTCCAGGTTGATTGCTTTATCCACTGCGCCACCACAGGTCAGGCAACCTCTGGGTTTTGAACCGGGGACCTCAGCGTTCCAGGTCAGCGTTCTATCCGCTGTGCCACCAACCACGCTGTCAGCCTGCTTCGTCATATTTCCCACAACAAATACATTCATAACAACTCCTTGAAATAAAATTAGTCTTTCAGATACAGTTTTTATTTCCCATCACCCTGGTTGAGATCATGTAGAAAGCCGATGGGCATTTCTATTTGTTTCCATCTCGGAGTATTCTCTGATCTAGAGTCGCCTGGTGTAGTCGTGCCCAGGCGTGGAGGCTACTGAGAAGGCACAAGCTCCTGAAAATCCCCGTCCCCAAAGGTCTTGGCTCTCTTCACTGCTGATTGGATTGTGTTGACAAGGGTCTCCTGTTATTGTGAAGAATTAAAACACCCCAGAGAGCAATTATCCAGTACCTGAAACACCGTCCTAAGTAATATGTCAGCGATCCATCCTGAAGCTGTAACGTGAGGACAGGTGACAGAAGATCTGAGTCCCCATGATATCCCGTTGACCTCACTACCCATGTTCAGTCCATCACCCCTTCCTGTCCTCTGCCTCCTCATAGCTTCTAAATGTGTCCTTACATTTACCTCTCTGTGGCCCCTCTCATGTCCAAATGTCCATCCCTGCTCAAACTTCTGCAGTAATCTAGTCACTAATCTGCCCACACCCTTTCTCACCCCCACTGAACTATTCTCCACGGAAGCCAGGACGATCTCTCTTCCAAATGTGAGTGTTCCCATTCCTCTCTGATTAAAGACATGCCCTCTCTTCCTCCAGATGAAACCCTGGAGCTCAACGCGGTTTGCTCTATGGAGGGTGCCCTCCCCTTCCCCTTCCCCTTCCCCCATCCCCAGCTGTGTTTTCTCTGCCTCTCTGTCTCGCTCCTAAGCTCCAAGGGCCTCCTTTTTATCTCTGGGACTTGTTTCCTGAGCCCGTTCCTACAGCTCATCTCTTCTACCTCTGTGACTTTCTAAGTAGACTTGCTCATATATATATATATATATATATATATATATATATATATATATATATATATATATATAAACAAACAAACAGACAGAAAATCCCATCTTTCTTAAAACGCAGCCCCACGTCTGTGCTGTGCCCGACTTGGGAGGCACCCTCTGGCTCCTGTGGACAGTGCTGTCTGCCCGGCACCTGTGCCCTTTGCTGAGGACCTCAGGGGCACCGGGCCCTCCTGCTGGGCCAGCCCAGCCCACCCCCAGGAGGCGGTGTGGTTTGTTCCCCATCGTTCTCTTTCCCTGGAAGAGAGCACCCCACATCCGTGAGCTGTGCACCCCATCCTCACCTCTTCCCTCCGCACGTCCTGTCTCTGCGGCTTCCAGACCCTTTCGTGCTTGTACAGAAGAGCCTTCGCCGCCGCCTCCCAGGGACAGGTGGGGACAGGCGGCGCACGCACGAGTCCGTCTTAACCAACAAGTAGCACTCAACAGATTTTGAGTCAATACTTTAAAACAACACAAGACTTTAAATCCAGTTCTCCCATGTTTATAACGACAACATAGAGAATAATATATAAGTCTGTTTAGACTGCATGTAACCTGTAAGGCAAATGTGAAACATATTCATTTTAAAATGAGGTGAAATCAATACACACGGGCAACAGCGTATGACATCTGTCTTCAATGCAACTTAACTGTTATCGTCAGTGGTTATTGTGTAAAAGCCTCAAATTAGTCTCTAAAAGGAAACTTCATTCCATGTTTTCAAAGTATACCAATACTGTATAATAATAGAGAGATGATAATACTTAATAATAAAAAATGGGATGTTTCATTGGAAAAATAATTGAGAACATAATTTCCAGAAGCGACTGGTACATCAGTCTGGAAGGTCATACAGCCAGCCCACAGGTCATAAAGCAGCAAGCAGGTCAGTCTCGTCGAACGTTCATCTTTAACAAGGACTGTCTCGTGCTGACGGACTGGTTGAGAAGCGTCCATAAACGGACTCCCTCACACCGAAGTCGGCGCTAGCTAGCTGAGCCTGTCATTCGGTTTATTTTCCTGTTAGTTTTTAGCAGCTTATCTTGGTTTATGCTGACCTGGCCCTGAGGGCTCCCAGCTAATTCGTTCTTCAAGTCCTCGTAAGCATCCTCAGCGTGGGTCTGGAAGTCTTCATGCAGAAGTAGGATGGTTAAATGGGTGACTCTGAGCAGTTAGGGATGCTCTACCCAGTAATAACAAACATCGCCACGAGGCAAGAGGACTGTCAGTCGGGTGGGGCCACCTGGGTTGATGGATAGCCAGGTCGGAGGGCATCCGGGTCACGTGTGCTCTTCCATGTGACCGTGAGGATCTGAATTGCGTGCGGACGCCCCATGCTCTCCTCTTCTTCTTTCTCTGTGTGTCTCCTCCTCTCTTATTTTCGAGTAGTCTGTTTGACTTCCAGGATATTTCAAAATCTATTTTCAGTGGACAAAGGGCCCCTGTGTCATTCGTGAGGACGGTACAGAGAGCGGCAGGTTTACAGACCGCTGAGCACGCAGACCCGCAGTGTGGGCTTCCCGTTTGGGGCGGCAGGGGGCGGCGACCCCGAGAGGCGCAGGTGGTCCCCGTCAGCCTGGCGGAGCCGATGTAGCCTTGACTTCACCCCGACGTGCTGGGGAGGGAGGCGGCGGCAGAGACATCTCAGCACCGGACTGTTTTTAACACCAAAGGGAACAGGGACACCCAAGGAATTATTACCTTTGAGACAAGTCGGTCATTTCCCAGAGAGTGCTTTTATTTTATTATTATTATATTTTAATCATGAGCTGATGACATAGGTGCTTTAGATTTGACTTTGTGAAATGCCACCAGCAGCCAACATAGCCGAGTGGCCCGAGGCACAGAGACAGCAGTGTAAGGACGGGAGGGGACACCCTGCTCTCTAACCCAGTGGTCCCCAACCTGTTTTGGGCCACGGACCGGTTTAATGTCAGAAAATATTTTCACGGACCAGCCTTTAGGGTGGGACAGATAAATGTATCAAGTGACCAAGATAAGCATCAAGAGTTAGTCTTAGCCCTGGCCGGTTGGCTCAGCGGTAGAGCGTTGGCCTGGCGTGCGGGGGACCCTGGTTCGATTCCCGGCCAGGGCACATAGGAGAAGCGCCCATTTGCTTCTCCACCCCTCCCCCTCTCCTTCCTCTCTGTCTCTCTCTTCCCCTCCCGCAGCCGAGGCTCCACTGGAGCAAAGATGGCCCGGGCGCTGGGGATGGCTCCTTGGCCTCTGCCCCAGGTGCTAGAGTGGCTCTGGTCGCGGCAGAGCGACGCCCCGGAGGGGCAGAGCATCGCCCCCTGGTGGGCGTGTCGGGTGGATTCCGGTCGGGCGTATGCAGGAGTCTGTCTGACTGTCTCTCCCCGTTTCCAGCTTCAGAAAAATACAAAGAAAAAAAAAAAAAGAGTGAGTCTTAGACGGATGTAACAGAGAGAATCTGGTCATTTTTTAAAAATAAAACATCGTTCAGACTTAAATATAAATAAAACAGAAATAATGTAAGTTATTTATTCTTTCTCTGCGGACTGGTACCAAATGGCCCATGGACCGGTACTGGTCCGCGGCCCAGGGGTTGGGGACCACTGCTCTAAAGGACTATGAACTTGAACTTGAAGCCTGTTTCCCAGAGAAGCTGCCCAACAGAAGAGCTTCCGGTCAGGGCTGGCCCCGCCTCCAGAAGAGCTTCCGGTCGGGGCTGGCCCCGCCTCCACCTGCGGTGTCATTGGGATGTGCTTGGCATCGCCCAGGTGGGCACGGGGGGAAGGCGTCTTCCGCCCCTGAGACGGGGTGAAGGTGGTTCAGCTGGTGCCCGACTCCTTCCACTTTGAACGTGGACACTGGTGAGCGCCCCGTGTGGTCACGGGAGAGCCCTGCACGGGGGAAGGTGTCTTCCGCCCCTGAGACGGGGTGAAGGTGGTTCAGCTGGTGCCCGACTCCTTCCACTTTGAACGTGGACACTGGTGAGCGCCCCGTGTGGTCACGGGAGAGCCCTGCACGGGGGGAAGGTGTCTTCCGCCCCTGAGACGGGGTGAAGGTGGTTCAGCTGGTGCTCCACTCCTTCCACTTTGAACGTGGACACTGGTGAGCGCCCCGTGTGGTCACGGGAGAGCCCTGCACGGGGGAAGGTGTCTTCCGCCCCTGAGACGGGGTGAAGGTGGTTCAGCTGGTGCCCGACTCCTTCCACTTTGAACGTGGACACGTGTGAGCGCCCCTTGTGGTCATGGGCGAGCCCTGCACCGTTCAGGTAGACAGTGAAGCTTGGGGTCTCAGAGAACAGCTGCTTCTCTCTTTCCGTGGAAAACAACTGTGATTCCAAAGGGAGGACATTCCCGGGGAGCCAAGCGTGAGGCTGGGATGCTGACCACACCAGTTGTCCTCGCGTCCCGGCCATGTGTGGGCGCAACAGCCACCTCCGCAGGCGTAGCGCCCGGAGGACCCGTCAGGGGACACGGCGCCTGGGGACGGGAGCTGGACTGGAGCTTCAGCCGGTTCTTGTTTAAGGAACAAGCCAAACAAAGGGCCGGGCATCTGGGCATTGGGCTGCGTGCGGCGTTTCAGGGAGGGAGTCCCCAGGTCTTTCAAGAGCAAACACAGAGCAGTTGAATCGCTAACCTTCAAAGGAGTGGGCTAGTCAACTTGATCACATGGTCAGTGTCTCAAGATTTCAAAATAATAACGTTTAAACTCCCAGATGCACCCTGGCCGATTGGCTCAGCGGTAGAGCATCGGCGTGGCGTGTGGAAGTCCTGGGTTCGATTCCCGGCCAGGGCACACAGGAGAAGTGACCATCTGCTTCTCCACCCCTCCCCCTCTCCTTCCTCTCTGTCTCTCTCTTCCCCTCCTGCAGCCAAGGCTCCATTGGAGCAAAGTTGGCCTGGGCACTGGGGATGGCTCCATGGCCTCTGCCTCAGGCGCTAGAGTGGCTCTGGATGCAACAGAGCGACACCCCACGCACCCGATGGGCAGAGCATCGCCCCCTGGTGGGCGTGCCGGGTGGATCCCGGTCGGGCGCATGCGGGAGTCTATCTGACTGCCTCCCTGCTTCTCACTTCAGAAAAATACAAAAAGAAAAAAAAATCCCAGATGCATAGAAGGTCCTTGGCCTTCTGAGATTCCACGTTGGTATCAGTGAGAAAACACACCACACGGGCGTTTCGTACTAGCACAGGGACCTGTGGGGACAGGAGGTTTTAAGGTGAGCTACTAAGGCTTCTTCTCAGGCTTTTCTGCTCTGAGATGTGACCTGGGACATGCTGGGACCGACCCTGTCCTGGGTGAGGGGCAGTGTAGTGAGGGAGGGTGAAGGAGCACCCTCTCCTCCCCACAGTGGGAAGTCCATAGGGACAGTGAGGTGACAGGTCTGTCAGAATGGCCGGCATTTACTTCCAAGTTCCTTGCTTTTCTGAAAACTAAGTCTTACCGTCGGGTCCAAGACATACACAGAGTGTGAGGGGACCTCTGAGAAGCCTTAGGAAAGGCGTGTGGTCCGCAAGCATTCTTGGTGGGCAAGCGCGCTGAGGGCCATGATCCAGCAGCATTTGGAAGCCACAGGGGGAGACTGGACATGACTGGCTCAAACTAATGAATGAGCCAGTTTCATTCCTGATGCACAAAGCCAGCAAGGCCCCGGGACGTCCGATTCTGGGCGTGGCAGGGGCGTGGCTGCCTGGCGTTTGTGGAGCGCCAGGCACAGGAGACCTCCCCAGGGGTGGCCCGGTGCCTCTTCCGACCAGGCGTGTCTCTAGGTCACTCTCACCAGATGGTCAGAATGTTTCCGAGACAGAGCCTCCTGTGGACAGTCCGTTTTCCAGGGCTGCCTCCAGAAAGTCATAGTTTTATAGATCCGGCTGTAAACTCCCGGAGACTTTCCTTGGACCTGTCTCTCATGCGGTGACACCGTGCCGGACAGCTCGCCATCAGGATCGCAGGGAGGTGGCCTGGGCTGACTTCCTGCTCTCCGTGTTCTCTGATGCCAGGGGACACGATCAGCCTGTCTCAGGGAGAATGCGGAGTTTTCCGTTTCTGCGCTGACTGCAGCCCCACGGGGGCGGGTGTGTGAACAGCTGGGTGGAGAACGGTGATGAAGCCGCCTTGATGCTCAGAGGGGAAGATGGGCAAGACGGGTTTCAAGTCTGTGACGCCGTGGGCAGTGTTGTGGAAAAGGTGCCGGAGAGAGTCCTATACAGTTTGCTGTCCCGGGGGAAATCATCTGTTGCAGAGCTCCATGTCAACCCCACTATCTCTGGTCCCTCACTTCAATAAACATCACTTACTGTCATGGTTCTCTGACCTGTAAAAATGCCTGAGCCTGACCAGGCGGTGGCGCAGTGGTAGAGCGTCAGACCGGGATGCGGAGGACCCAGGGTCGAGACCCCGAGGCCACCAGCTTGAGCGCAGGCTCATCTGGTTTGTGCAAAAGCTCACCAGCTTGGACCCAAGGTCGCTGGCTTAAGCAAGGGGTCACTCGGTCTGCTGAAGGCCCGCGGTCAAGGCACATATGAGAAAGCAATCAGTGAACAACTAAGGTGTCACAATGAAAAACTAATGGTTGATGCTTCTCATCTCTCTCCATTCCTGTCTGTCTGTCTCTGTCTATCCCTCTCACTGACTCTCTCTCTGTTTCTGTAAAAAAAAAAAAAAAGCCTGACTGATTAAGTGACCTGCATCCTACAGAAACAATAGGAGATTTGAGTTAAACTGCCCCTTTCCTAGGAGGTAAGCGAAGTCCGTATATCAAAGGGAACCAACAGACACAATGGGTTTAGTTCATTTTCTTTCTTCAGACAACAGGGCAGAGGTGAGCCATGTAAGGCTGGTGGGGTGGTTCCGCCCATGGGGCCACCAGGGATCCTGGGGCTCTTTCTTCCCTGATGCAGTTTTTCTACTCGAAATGAGTGACCACATTTGGCTTTCAAACCAGCTGCCTGGATGTGGGAAGAAAGGAATTCCGAAGGCTAAGCCCTGTCCTTTCTAGAGGTCGTGTGAAAGCGTCAGACGGCGTTCTGTTGGTGATGCCTTGGCTATATTGCTCAACCAGCAGAAAAGAGTAGCTAGAAAGAAAAGTTAGTGTCTGGCTGGGTGGCCCACAGCCTCTCAAAACTTGGAGATGTTCTGCAACTAAAGAATAATGCTAGGCCCTGGCCGGTTGGCTCAGTGGTAGAGCGTCAGCCTGGTGTGCAGGAGTCCTGGGTTCGATTCCCGGCCAGGGCACACAGGAGAGGCACCCATCTGCTTCTCCACCCCTCCCCCTCTCCTTCCTTTCTGTCTCTCTCTTCCCCTCCCGCAGCCAAGGCTCCATTGGAGCAAAGATGGCCCGGGCGCTGGGGATGGCTCTGTGGCCTCTGCCTCAGGCGCTAGAATGGCTCTGGATGCAACAGAGCGATGCCCCGGATGGGCAGAGCATCGGCCCCTGGTGGGCATGCCAGGTGGATCCCGGTCGGGCGCATGCGGGAGTCTGTCTGACTGCCTCCCTGTTTCCAGCTTCGGAAAAATGAAAAAAAAAAAAGAAAGAAAGAAAGAATAATCCTAGAGAGTGCTTCTGCCATCTTTACTTTTTATTTTTTTCAATTGGTTTTTAGAGAAAGAAAGAGAAAAAGAAACATTCATGTGTGGTTTCCTTTACTTATGCCTTCACTGATTGATTCTTGTACCTGTCCTGACTGGGATTCGAACCTGCAACTTTGGCCTATGGGGGACGATGCTCTAACCAATGGAGCTCCCGGCCAGGGCCCACTCTAGCCGTCCTTTTGCTCCACTCCTGTGCTAGGTTAACGCAGACGCACGCCTTGAAAGCTACCGCTGGGAGCGTGTCGTGGGCCTCCCGTCCTCCTAGGGGCATATCTTCTCGGAGATCCAGAAAGGACCAGCACAGGAATCGCCAAGGCCCCCAGGTGTCACTGGTGGTCCTTGTGGACAAGACCCGCTGGGGGTGAGGATGATAGAGACGCAAAGACCCGACTCCGGGGACCAGGTTCAGTGACACAGATCCACTTTATTCAGGAAGTAAGCGAGCTTATATACACGGGTTCAGCCTATAGGGTGTTACGGTGTGTTCCTCAAAGCCAGTGGCTGCAGAGATCAGGGAGCTGTGTGGTTGGTGCTGAGTTACTTCCTTATAGCGGGCGAGCTTCCTCCCTGGGTGTGCCCCGGAGGGTTCTGGGAGCTGGAGTGTTCTCACAGCATTGCATCCGCCGCAGCTGCTAGCAATGCGCTCTGCGCTCCACCCACAGTCCTCGTGGGCCTGGCCGGACCGACGGACTCCCCTGTAGACAACCGCTGTTGGTGGTGTGCTCACCGGGAGGCAGCTCTAAGAAGCCCCTAACTCAGCAAAAGGAGATAGGCCGGAAGGAGCTCCAGGCAGAAAAGTATGATTAGTTTGTTCATTCAGACTAATTGTCACACCCCGTTGTAAGAGTCAGAGTTCGTTTCTCTTATTTCTAGAATGATTTCTCTCTCCCTCTTCCCTTCCTCCTGACCCTCTCTCCCAAGAACCCTGATGTTTGGGGCAAGATTCTGAAAGATGATACAATTGATGAAATCGCATGGCAGCCAGTTTTCAAGTTTCCAGCTAACTCAGCGGTCTCCACTTGACTCATTCTGTGTAAAAAAGACATCTGAAAAATGTTTAATTTCTTTAATGTCCTTTTCTCTCTCTTTTATTTTTATTAAACCATAAAGTTAGGGCAAGTTTTTAAAAAGTTCTTCAAAACCTAAAGCGATGAAAAGAGCATGGGAAAGAGCAAAACGTGCCGAACCACTCACCATCTCGCAAATCTGAACATGAACAAGGTAAACTCATGTCTGCCAGCTGTACGCCAAGTGAACGCACAGGGGTCACCTCTGGCGTAAAACCCATTCCGAGGCCACAGGAACTTTGTCGCTGTTGCTGTTTTTAAGCCGTGGACAGCCTTGACCTCTTGCTCAGGTCAAGCACCCCTCTGGGTCGGATGAGGTGTGCTGCCCGCGACCCCGGCCGTGGCGTGATTTCGCGGGAACTACCAGGGACACACCTGGGAACGCACCTGCTTTCAAGTGGGTCCTGAAATGACACTCACAGTAGGGGACCAGTGAACACAGGGGCGTGCTCTGTAGGCAGGGAGATGGGAGCTCGAACACCTAATTGCAATGGTGTTTTTTATTGTCTTTTTTTTTAAATCATTCAGTGGCATAAAAGAAATGCCATTTGCATCTATGACTAATCTAATTATATTTAATGATACCTTTTTTTTTTTTTTTTCATTTTTCTGAAGCTGGAAACAGGGAGAGACAGTCAGACTCTCGCATGCGCCCGACCGGGATCCACCCGGCACGCCCACCAGGGGCGACGCTCTGCCCACCAGGGGGCGATGCTCTGCCCATCCTGGACGTCGCCATGTTGTGACCAGAGCCACTCTAGCGCCTGAGGCAGAGGCCACAGAGCCATCCCCAGCGCCCAGGCCATCTTTGCTCCAATGGAGCCTCGGCTGCGGGAGGGGAAGAGAGAGACAGAGAGGAAAGCGTGGCGGAGGGGTGGAGAAGCAAATGGGTGCTTCTCCTATGTGCCCTGGCCAGGAATCAAACCCGGGTCCTCCGCACGCTAGGCCGACGCTCTACCACTGAGCCAACCAGCCAGGGCTAATGATATCTTTTAAAGGAAAAAAATTGTGCTCTGAATTCAGAGGGAAGGGAATGGCGTTCTTTTTTATTTATTTATTTATTTTGCAAGTATTTCCCATTCTGCAGGCTTCATCCTTGCTCTATGTGAAGGCAATTAGATTGATTTTATATTTATAGGAAAGTTAGAAATGTTATCGCGTAACAAAGTAATAGACTGCCTCTCAGCGAACAGCATAAATATTCCACGAACGAGGAAGGGAGAGGAGGGAGAGCGTGTCTTCTCATGGCGGTGACATTATTGAAATTAAAATGAGATATGTTTGCCGGGCCTGCAACCAAACTTCTCTCGAGGCCTCTGTTGTGTCCTCACCGCGGCATCTTTGTCTCTGATTTCTGCCGGCGTCCTCAGCCCCGTCTTCCACAGGATGACGGCCGCGGGGGCCCCAACCTGCCCATCCTTGTTTCTCCTCTGCCGTTTGTATCGGCAGCCTGTTTTCTCCAAGGCCGAGTCGTGAGGAGTCAGCCTGTCTACTTTCAGAAATCACTTTCATCTGACTCCCCTGCTGGGAGCTTCTCCTCTCTAGTTAAGTTCCCTTGGGATGCCCTTTCTTCTACGGAACTCCACCCTTCATTTTTCAAATGCTTACGCGGTATCACACGCCCCAGGTATTTTGTTTTATTCTTTAAAAACCCTGGCGAAACAGTGGCGCATGAGACGGACATCGTTTGGGGGGTCTCCGTGTATTCCAGGGTCTGGAAATGGCTCCAATAACAGGCAGAGCAGAGGAAGGATGACCAGGGCTCCTCTGACCCAGCAGGACAGACAGGCGGGTGAGTGCGCGCCCGGAATGAAGACTTTCTGTATTATGCTAAGACGCTGTATTTTATCCTAAAAGTTATCCACAAATACGGGGTGGGGGGTGTTTCCAGGTATCGGTTTCAGGAGGCTCAGAGCCACGGCAGTGTGGAGAGGGTTTGGAGAAAGGCCCGACAGATAAGCTTCTAATGCTCGATGGTGCGAACATGGAAAAATGCCAGGGGGGTGGGAGCCCTGGGGTGGGGACTGAAGAAGCCACAGAGGCAGCAGGAAGGTCACTGCTGGCCGGGTGCTGTCCCGCCTGGCCGTGGACATTTCAGCTTCTGCGACTGGGGGAGGGGGGGATGATACCTCGCGATTTCGGTCACTTGTAAGATGTACAGATGGACAAGCGCCAGCGGAAACTGGAGGGGAGTTTAGAGCTCAAGGGAGATATCTCGCGTGAAATCTAGCCACCGAGTCAGCGCGAGCCAGGGACACCGACTTCCGCACGTGGATGAGTCACTAGCAAAGGAGATGGGGGGGCAAGGAAGAGAAAGTGGGGAAGCAGACCTGCTCTGCTGGCCCTGTGGAGGGTAGGAGGTAGGTGAGGGGCTGTCAGGAGGGGACGCAGAGTTCCTGGGAGACAGGTCCCTTCTGAGAAGCGATTGACGTGTGTGTATCAGATGCTGGGGAAGGAGAGGGAGAGGTCATAAATAAAAGAAGGGAACACCTGGCCCTGGCCGGTTGGCTCAGTGGTAGCGTGTGGAGCCCACTGTGTGGAAGTTCCGGGTTCGATTCCCGGCCAGGGCATACAGGAGAAGCGCCCATCTGCTTCTCCACCCCTCCCCCTCTCCTTCCTCTCTGTCTCTCTCTTCCCCTCCTGCAGCCCAGGCTCCATTGGAGCAAATTTGGCCTGGGTGCTGAGGATGACTCCTTGGCCTCTGCCTCAGGTGCTAGAATGACTCTGGTTGCAACAGAGCGACGCCCCAGATGGGCAGAGCATCGCCCCCTGGTGGGCATGCCGGGTGGATCCCGGTCGGGCGCATGTGGGAGTCTGTCTGACTGCCTCCCCGCCTCTCACTTCAGAAAAATAACAAGTAGAGGGGACACCTGAGGGAATTAGCTTCCCAGGAACTGCACCCTGTGCGTTCCAGGCAGCGGTGAAAGTTTTCCCGAATGAGAGCAAGAACGTACCTGCCCTGTGTCGGGTCTGAACGTAGTGGTTGGCTCCAGGGACAGATGTATTCTTCCGTGAATGACTGTGACATCGAGGAGTTTCCTATCTGATGACATAGATTTTACTAGAGAAAACAGTGCATCTCCTGGCACGGTGGGGGACCCTGCAGGCGTCCTAACCCTGAACCGTGGACCACGGTCCCACTTGTCTTTCCCCAGAAACTCTGTTACAAGAGTCTCTCTGACCCAAAGAGCCTTTCATTTCTGGGTTATATATGTTTGTGTCTATTGTCAGTTTCCCTGTTTTCAGAAAGTCTGCCTATCTGCTCGTATTGGAAAAAAAAAAAGTCTTGGAGAATAGGTAATTAAATATCCTCCCTGTCATGTTCAGAGGGCCCCTCATATTAAGTACTCTGGTTAATCGGTGCATAGATGGAAATTTCACTGAACGAAAAGCCCACCTTTGGGGGAGAATGACTTAATTGAAGGTTGCTAGTTTATTAAGAGCTCTCCTGGCGTTTGAAACTGTTGAGTGAGAATGCAAGAAGTGTTTCCTGTTGTGCTGACCAGAGCACTGGGGAGTAACTGTACCTTGCCTCTTGTTTGACAGCTGATAAAACACAAACTCAAGAGTCTGGGATCGAACAGCTGTCACTGCAGAGAAGATTGAAGCGAAAGGCTACTTGGCCTTATCACCCGGGCCATGCTCTCTCCTCACAACATAATTTGGTGAACATATTACACACACGTTTCCACATAGAGTTTAAGTGTGTGTATGCAGTTGTATACACATGTGTACGATGGGTAAACATTGAGTAACGGCATTACACATACGCTTGTAATTATTTGACAGCTGATTATCATTTTAAACTTAAAAATTTTTTTTTTCTCTAAATTTAAAGGCAGAAACTTAAAGACCCATGGGATAGTTCTGATTCCTTGCTACTTCTGTCATTGAATTTGCCTACTTTGGGGAGCAATGAAACACGAATGTGTTACTGGCAGCCTGGTTCAAGTCCGGAGTCTCTATGAATAGCCTTCGATACGCTGTCTTGAAAAGTGGATTTACAGCCCTGGCCGGTTGGCTCAGCGGTAGAGCGTCGGCCTAGCGTGCGGAGGACCCGGGTTCGATTCCCGGCCAGGGCACACAGGAGAAGCGCCCATTTGCTTCTCCACCCCTCCGCTGCGCTTTCCTCTCTGTCTCTCTCTTCCCCTCCCGCAGCCAAGGCTCCATTGGAGCAAAGATGGCCCGGGCGCTGGGCATGGCTCTGTGGCCTCTGCCTCAGGCGCTAGAGTGGCTCTGGTCGCAATATGGCGACGCCCAGGATGGGCAGAGCATCGCCCCCTGGGGGGCAGAGCACCGCCCCTGGTGGGCGTGCCGGGTGGATCCCGTCGGGCGCATGCGGGAGTCTGTCTGACTGTCTCTCCCTGTTTCCAGCTTCAGAAAAATGAAAAAAAAAAAAAAAAAAAAAAAAAAAAAAAAAAAAAAAAAAAGAAAAGTGGATTTACTCTGTAACTTAAGCCCACACCCACGAATAAAATGAAAGAGTATATGATAATACATCCTGGTCTAAAGTAGAACAAGAATTTGTGAATACATCTTGTACAATGTAGGTGTCTTCTTTAATTACTAAATAAAGATTTGTGTAACTGTATTTCCCAAGGATTGACGTCTGTGTTTTTTCTGCTCTTACGCTACGAAATCTCTAAGCCAATTTTAAATACTGCCAGTTGATTGCAATGTACTATATATCCACAAAAATTGAAGACAATATTTCTTTTTGGTCAAATTGCAAGGAAATAAAAGGGGGTTATGAACTGTAAGAATACTGTGATTACAACCAGAAGACTCAGGGGCAGCAGTGACACACTAGGTAATGCGTGAACATGCTGTTACCTGTGTTGGGCTTTTTGAAATATTCATGGCCTTGACTTTTCTAATTTCCTATTTAGTGCTCTGATCATGGTATGTTTCTGAAATATTTAGAAAATATTTATAGCTGCCAAAAATGTGCCTTGTGTTTTATTTTTCTTATGAATGTCCATCGAATCATTTCTGATGGAAGGAGTTGCTTGCTTATTTCTAATAGGTTCCAATGATCTTCTGTTGTGTAAGATACTGTTGCTATGTAATGACTTATTTCATAGGTTCCAGTGGTCCTCTGTTGTGTAAGATTCTGTTGCTATGTAATGACTTATTTCATAGGTTCCGATGGTCCTCTGTTGTGTAAGATACTGTTGCTATGTAATGACTTATTTAACCTCGCCATCTCATCTTTGAGCCGAGTGACAAAGTTTCATTGGAAAATAGCACCAGTGATGTACATACCATGCTGGACCAGAGTGACACTATCCATTCTTACTGTAGTTGCAGACATACCATTCTCTAAGAATTCTGCAAGAATGAATTCTGCGAGAGCGACTTCGAAGAGGTGATTTGGCAATCCATTCCACCTCTACTTTTCTGCTCTGTCTCATTAACACCGTGGGGCATCTTCTATCTCATTGTCCACCACATTGTGAGATATTTTTAACAGTTATCCTTCTGGAAGGAAAAACATTTAAAGAAAACATTTTTTTTTTTTTTTTTTTTTTTAATATAGAACTACTTCTTTTCTTTTGGAGAAAGACAACTGACATGGCAATGCCAATGGCTCTACTTGACTTGGTTTAGCCTGACCTTTCGCAGGAAAGTATCTGAAAGAAAGGAGTAAGAAGTACTACAGCTGGGTAGTGACAGGCAAGTCACAGGGATGTGAGGTGCACGCAGGGAATGCAGGCGATGATACTGTAACAACTGTGCATGGTGTCAGGTGGGCGTGAGCTTTATCTGGATGATCTTTTCGTACGTTATAGAATGTCTAATCACTTGGATTGTATACCTAAAACTAACATAATACTATATGTCAAGTGTAATAGACAAAAATATATGTGGTTGAAAGAAAAAAAAGACTTTGAAGGTGCATCTCTTTTCCACCAGGGTGTCGTGGTATATTTCTGTTCCGACACACAGTTGGGGAAGGATCGACGGTTAAAGGTGGTCAGGATTAGAGTTCTGTGTCGCGTCTCTTTGCACAAACTGGGGAGGTCATTGTCCAGGAGGATGCGTTTATTTCTGTCGGTGGGAACCCAGAGCGTGCCATGCCCCCTGCCCCCTGCCGGCGCGGGCTTCCTGCTCTGCGACCACGCGTGTTCCGGGTCGTGACACAGGACGACTCCTGGCAGCTCTCCCCACCCACGCCACCCTCCGTCCCTCCGTCCCTCCCAGGCCACCATTCCTCTCACGGAAGCGGACAGAGTGTGAGAACAGTTCCAGCGTCCCCATCCCTCTCTGTCTGTCGGAAGCTATGCAGTTTTGCCAGGATTTATTGAGAACTGTGCTGACACTGGTCACGCCGAGTGGCAGGAAAGTGATTTCTTATCACAGGTGGCCCGTGGCCCCAGGGAGGCCCACTAGGCAGTGCAGGGGAGCAGGCAGGACGAGCACAAGAGGTAAGTGAGAACGGCAACTTACGTTCAAGAGCCCGCGACCGTAGGGGCCTACCAACTGTCGCTGTTATAACAGTGACACGCAAGGTGATGTCATGGACATCGTGTCACTCCAGAAGAAGGGGCTGAGAATGCGACCGGTTCCTGGATGGGTTCTGAATCACACCCCGGGGAGAGGCCCTAGCAGGGAGCTGACTGGCCCTAGGATGAGCGGTCAGACACACGTTGTCACGTCACGAAATCGAGCCCCGGCACCAGTGCGGGATCATTCTGATGGCTGAAAAATCCATTCACGGTCGGACACACGTCATCACGTCACGAAATCGAGCCCCGGCACCAGTGCGGGATCATTCTGATGGCTGAAAACTCCATTCACGGTCAGACACACGTCGTCACGTCACGAAATCAAGCCCGGGCACCAGTGCGGGATCATTCTGATGGCTGAAAACTCCATTCACGGTCAGACACACGTCGTCACGTCAGGAAATCGAGCGTGGGCACCAGTGCGGGATCATTCTGATGGCTGAGAAATCCATTCACGGTCGGACACACGTCGTCACCTCATAAAATCGAGCCCGGGCACCAGTGTGGGATGGTTCTGATGGCTGAGAAATCCATTCACGGTCAGACACACGTCGTCACGTCACGAAATCGAGCCCGGGCACCAGTGCGGGATCATTCTGATGGCTGAAAAGTCCATTCACAGTCAGACACACGTCGTCACGTCAGGAAATCGAGCCCGGGCACCAGTGCGGGATCATTCTGATGGCTGAAAAGTCCATTCACGGTCAGACACACGTCGTCACCTCACGAAATCGAGCCCCGGCACCAGTGCGGGATCATTCTGGTGGCTGAAAAATCCATTCACGGTCAGACACACGTCGTCACGTCAGGAAATCGAGCGTGGGCACCAGTGCGGGGTCATTCTGATGGCTGAAAAGTCCATTCACGGTCAGACACACGTCACGTCACGAAATCGAGCCTGGGCACCAGTGCGGGATCATTCTGATGGCTGAGAAATCCATTCACGGTCAGACACACGTCACGTCACGAAATCGAGCCCGGGCACCAGTGCGGGATCATTCTGATGGCTGAGAAATCCATTCACGGTCAGACACACGTCACGTCACGAAATCGAGCCCGGGCACCAGTGCGGGATGGTTCTGATGGCTGAAAAGTCCATTCACGGTCAGACACACGTCACGTCACGAAATCGAGCCCGGGCACCAGTGCGGGATCATTCTGATGGCTGAGAAATCCATTCACGGTCGGACACACGTCGTCACGTCAGGAAATCGAGCCTGGGCACCAGTGCGGGATCATTCTGATGGCTGAAAAGTCCATTCACACGATTCCCAGTTCTCCATGCAGTCGTATCTGTATATTTGGTAGCACAGAAGTGTTCTTAGCCTTTATAACAACCCAGCTTGTAGAAAGTATTACGTCATATAAAGCATTTAGAGAGTTTGAGCTTTCCGGGGCTCGGATTCCCCAAGACCTTTCCTGAGCGAAGGATGTCACCTGATGCCAGAACTGTATCTGCTTCTCGTGGACGAGAGCCCCCCAGTGTGGGAGGCAGAAGAGTGTACAGCAACCTGTGTCTCTGCTTCTGGGCCGGTCCCGACCTCCGTGTGCCTCTGTTTCCGCATCTGTAAGTGGGAACCAGCATCCTACGTCCCTCGCTGGGCGGGCGGAGTGGATGACGTAAACACACAGCACTCATACCGGGCATGGGCGTGGTCACCGGTGCCTCGGACTTGGAATCGCTCAGGGACCCACCCGGAGAAGCCTCTTCTGACCCCCTGCCATGGTTACTCACTTCCTCTCTCGGAACTTCTAGAGCCTCGTGCTCATATTTATTAAAACTGGCTATCTTTAATTAAAAGCAGCTATTTCCGTTCCTGCCCCGTGCGGTTAGGGTTGAGAGCCCTGTGGTCCAGGGGTCATCCTGACTCTGTATCGCCAGAACCTGTTTCGTTGTCTGACATAGGAGCTGAAGTTCAAAATCAATGACTTCCTTTCTGATTTCCTTTTATTCTTTCTCCTTTTTTTTTTTTGTGAGTGAAACAAACAAAGAGACAGAGAGAGGGACAGATAGGGACAGACAGACAGGAAGGGAGAGAGATGAGAAGCATCAGTTCTTCATTGTGGCTCCTTAGTTGTTCATTGATTGATTTCTCATATGTGCCTTGGCGAGGGGGGTGGGGGGCTACAGCAGAGCGAGTGACCCCTTGCTCAAGCCAGCAACCATGGGGCCATGTCTATGAGCCCACGCTCAAGCCGGCTACCTCAGGGTTTTGAACCTGGGTCCTCCGTGTCCCAGTTCGATGCTCTGTCCACTGGGCTGCTGCCTGGACAGGCCCTGACCTCCTTTCAAACTCCTTGTCCCTAAATGGAGGTGAGCCGCCTTCCATCTCAGCCACCGACACAGTGTCTGTATTCTCGTAGCTCGTGCACGGTGCAGAGACGGTAGTTCTTGAAAAGCATGAGGCTTTCAAGTCTGTGTTATTCATCCTCCCAGATGAATATCTTTGAGAGAAAAATTGGTTTATCAGTCTTTTGTACAGAACGACACTTATAATAATGCAGGGAATATATATATATATATATATATATATATAGAGAGAGAGAGAGAGAGAGAGAGAGAGAGAGAGAGAGAGAGAGCGCGCCTCTGTTCGGTGTCAGCATTTTATTTCTGAAACACTGAGACCGAGAAGATTCCTGAATGAAAAATCACTTTCTGTCTGGGAACAGAGCGTGCCATCACTCCACGCTGCCGGGGCCGGCGAAGAGCTTCATTTATTTGCAGAAGTGTTTGGAGCCACTGAACTGTCACACCGTCAAGGAGGTTGCTGCCCAAGCTTTGGATAAAGGCCATCTAGCAAAACATAGGATACAGACAAGAGGCGGTATTTGAAAGAAGAGCTCCCAACGTTTGAATTCATACGCATTTCTTTCTTATCATTGGGCTCAGAGCTGCGGAGTGTATTATTAGCATAGAAGGGCTGCCGTGAGAAATCCGCTCAGAATGGGTGGCTTAACAATTAGCAGTTTGTTCTTCCCTGTGCTGGAGAGGAGGACTCTGAGGGGAGGTGCTGGCAGGTTAAGCGGCTCCCGGTGTCTCTCTCTGGCTTAGGGACGGCCGCCATGTGGCTGTGTCTGTGTGTGTTCTTTCTCTGGGCAAGCAGGTCCTCTGTCTCTTGATGTGTCCAAATTTTATCTTCTTATAAAAATACCAGGGAGGTCCTGGCCAGTTGGCTCAGTGGATAGAGCGTCGGCCGGCGTGCGTCCGTCCTGGGTTCCGTCACCGGTAGGGGGTCCACAGGAGAAGTGACCATGTCTGCTTCTCTCTCCTCCCCTCTCCCCATTCTCTCCCTCGTCCCCTTCTGCAACCAGTGCCTGGCTGGTCCAAGTGCATCAGCCTCCAGGACTAAAAACAGCGCAGTTGATTTGAGCATCGGCCTCAGATGGGTTTGCTGGGTGGATCCCAGTCGGGGGGGGGGGGTGCATGCGGGAGTCTGCTTCTCTATCTCTCCTCCTCTCGCTCAACAAAACAAAAAACCAAAAAACAATCGGATTGCATCAGGGCCCACGAACGGGTTTTGTTTACACTCACTCACCTCTTCAAAGGCCTGGCCCCAAAACAGTCATCATCTGAGGTCCTGGGAGTTCAGGCTTCCCCGTGTGAATTTAGGGGTCACGATGCAGCCCATACATAACACAGAGTTTCATGGACAACAGTAAGACATCCATCTTATCATTTTTTTACCAAAAGAGAAAAATAACACTTTAGGAGCTTGGCAGTTTGGGGGGTTGCGGGAGCTGTACAGGTTCTTACAACACGTATTATTTCGGGGCACAGGGAAGAACTCTTCTCATTGGGGATGGCGACTTTAAGAGGCTGTACTGTTTGAGTTGGGTTTTAATGAAGGATAAGATCTGAATGTGTGAATTCTGAATAAACAGGACACTATAGTCTACAAGCTAGAAATACATTATATATATATATATGTATAAAATAACAAAGACCAAGAGAACATTTCCAAAGAGGAGAGAATTGGTAGCCTCATTTGGCCGGAGAGAGGTCGTGAAGAGATAAAGCTGAGAATTCGAGGGTGACCCAGATGGTGGATGAGTTGGGTTTTCCAGGGAAGGAGATGGAGCGGTCCTTGTTAGAGAACATGACATCATTGAAGAGCCCTAGCCGTCCGTCACGAGGACACGGACCCAAGATGCGTAGCTTGGAAGTGTGGGTTCTGAGCTTTCGGCACACCTGCCCGGACTCTCTCCGTAGCCTGTGTCCTGAGGCCAGAGTGGACCCTGAAAGAGAGCGAGAAAAAATGTTTCCCATTCTCTTTTAGAAGGGCACCCCCTTCCCTGTTGATAAGTATAACCTCACACCTGTAAGGAAAACAAGCCAGACCAAAACATCCCAAAATATTTTTGATTACATGACTAAGGATAGCAACCCCCCCCCCCCGATATCTCCATAATTCAGAGAAAGAGGGAAGGTAATTTTTTCCTATAGCTGTCTTAATAAGCAACAGCCTCTGTGATTTAATCATTTATAGTTATTCTACACTTAGGATGTATCAACTCACCTTTCTTAAGAGCCTTGAACTCAATAAGCCAGTATCGTGTTAGAAAATGATGTTTGCTAACTATCCTGTTTACTCTTTCTACAAGGATATTAATCTTGAAATTTCATTGGTAGAGAAGTTGCAGGGAGAATTTGCAGAATTTTGATGATGAGTTTTTGGAGGCTGATTGAAAATGTAATTGGTTATAAATGAAGTGACTTTTCTATAGGGACGCTCTAAGGACATCGCTGCCAGTCCCTGGGCTCAGCGAGAGAGAGATTGGGGAGTCCATTTAGTCTAAAAATGTCTCACGAAATATTTTATATCTCACATAGGTGTACCAGCTTCCGGAAATATTACAGGTGACAGCTTACTGCAACATTTAACACCTTGTAACATCAGCTGCTGGCAAACCTCCAGTGTAAACCCTGGCAAAACAATTCAGACGGCATGCTTAGTCACAGAAAAGCCACGGCTAGCAGCTTTTCAAAGAGTACACTCAGCTACACATCATTATATTACATTTCTTTTTCTTTTTTTTTTTCTTTTTTTTGTATTTTTCTGAAGTTGGGAATGGGGAGGCAGTCAGACCGACTCCCGCATGCGCTCGACCGGGATCCACCTGGCACGCCCTCCAGGGGGCGATGCTCTGCCCATCTGGGGCATCGCTCTGTTGCAACCAGAGCCATTCTAGTGCCTGAGGCAGAGGCCACAGAGCCATCCTCATCGCCCGGGCCAACTTTGCTCCAATGGAGCCTTGGCTGCTGGAGGGGAAGAGAGAGACAGAGAGGAAGGAAAGGAGGAGGGGTGGAGAAGCAGATGGGTGCTTCTCCTGTGTGCCCTGGCCGGGAATCGAACCCGGGACTCCTGCATGCCAGGCTGACGCTTTACCACTGAGCCAACCAGCCAGGGTCTAAATTACATTTATTAAAAGAAAAAAAAAGCTGAATATTTTTCTGGTACCTAAACACTGGTCATAAAGTGCTAATAATATTTGGTTAAGTTTCTGAACTGTGGTGGCACAGTGGATAAAGTGTCGACCTGAAACACTGAGGCCGCTGGTTCAAGACCCTGGGCTTGCCTGGTCAAGGCACATATGGGAGTTGATGCTTCCTGCTTCTCCCCTCTTCTCTCTCTCTCTCTCTAAAATAAATAAATGAAATCTAAAAAAAAAAAAATATTTGGTTCAGTAAAGCTTTGTATATTCAATATGAATTTTTGGATCCAAATATCATTGACAAGTAAAGAAGAACTCTGCTCACTGAGATATATGCATGAGAAAATCGTTACTAGCTAATTAACCCGAAGTCAGTCACTTCTCTGAGTCATCGCCGCCTTATGGGTGAAAATAGCCGTTGAACTACTAGGACGATTAATCGATAGGCTGTGTGTTGAATGCCTGACCAGGGACTGGTGTCAGGTTGGGGGTGCGATGACCCCGTCTTTATTGTAGACCACCAGCGACCACCCAGGAAGGCTGTGATGTTGCATTGTGGCAGCAGCAGGGTCAAGAATTGAACTCAGAACAGGAGGACAGGAGGACAGAGAAGTATAAGGCACCGGGCCAATCCAGGGACTAAATAATTAAGGGAAGGACCAAATGAATGGAGCCATCTCTAAAGGAGACACCAGAGCCATCAGCTGACCTTCATCGAGTGACCACATACCAGGCTCTTGGTCATTTTCTATACAAGATTCATTGATAGGATAGCGAAACTCTCTCTCGGCGTTACTGGACATAGGAGGTGATTGGCCGTTGTATTTATACTCAAATGGATAAAGTAGCAGCAGCAGCAGCAGGACTAGGCTGGGTGTCTGGCTCTGAGGACAGCTGTGAACGCCAAAGGGGCCTGTCGAGTGAGTGGACCTCAGGCAAGTCTCCCAAAGAGCAAACCCGAGGAGAAAGAAGCATTCTGAATCCTGCGCGGCACACCAGTCAGGGCGAGCTCGGCGGGCTGGGACCACACACGACTCTGTTGGGTAGACGCAGCCTTGACCCCTTGACCGGGAGCGCTGACCTCACACCCCCAGTCCATAGATTCAAACCCACACACCTCTTCTTTCCAGATTTTCTGTTGCTTTGTCTAATGACCACTATTTTTTTAATAGTTTTTTTTTTAAGATTTTATTTACTCATTTGAGAGAGAGAGAGAGAGAGAGAGAAGGGAGACACAAGCGGGGAGGAGCAGGAAGCATCGACTCCCACATGTGCCTTGACCGGGTAAACCCAGGGTCTCGAACCAGCGACCTCAGCATTCCAGGCCGACGCTTTATCCACTGCGCCCCCACAGGTCAGGCTGACCGCTGTTTTTTGACTAAGCCTAAGCTGACTGAACCCTCAAGGAAGGAGGGAAGGAAGGCCAGCTGGTATCTAACTTGAGGCGCTCATGAGCGAGGGTGGGATAATGATCCCAGGACAGCTTCAGCAGAGCCCCAAAATGGAATTTTTATTTTATCATTGGAGTAGATTAAAAACTTCTCTGCATTCACATACAGGAGATCTGGAATGTGCATATATTCACACACATTAAATGATGCAACTGTCATTAGTAATGACGGTCGCAACAAGTGTAGTAACAATACCAAAACAGAAAAACTGAAAAAAATCACATTGTCCTCCAGAAAGAGGGCAGGGATTTTTAACATAATATTTTTTAAGCCCTTATTTGGCCATTTCGACAACAGTGTTTGTAAGTTATGCACAAGGTACTGTATAGGTTACTTTATTCTTCATGAGTACATTTGCAATCATGTTAAGTTGCCTCTAAATCAAATATTTTTCAATAAATTACATTTTTCTTTGATTTATAATGCTTAAATAATGACCTTTTATTTTTGAAAAGTATTGTATAATAGGACCCAAAGTATAACAAATGATACCTAAGAATAAATGCACAAATAAAAATGTCGTATTTTTAAAAAAATTTTTATTGAACTGTCTTTCCTTGCCTAGTCTGGCTTAACTAATTCACTACTGGTATTTAAAGAATTTATCAAAATTTATATGGTATATAGGGAGAAATGCAAATTAAAATTGACATGTCATCTCTCATTTACCTGATTGGCAAAAATACATAATTTGGCAACAAGCTCTATGGGTGAGATTCTAGAAAAGCCAGCCCTCTCAGACATTGTTGTTGAGAATGATAAATGCCACACCTCTCAGGAGAGGACATTTGGCAACACCCCCTAAAATTACACAGTTGTGATTCTCTGACACAGCCAACTTTTGGGAATTCAAACCAAAATTTATACTGGTGGAAATAGAAGTGATCTATCCTCACGACTGTTGATTCCAGTCCTATTTATGATAGAAAAATATAAACAAACTAGTCAATAACCTGACCGCATTCTCGGTGTCCACCTGCAGAGCCAATAGCCTAGAGTCCACCCATAATGACGTACGGTGAAAGGGCTACTTTTTTTTTTTTTGTATTTTTCTGAAGTTGGAAATGGGGGGCAGTCAGACAGACTCCCGATGTGCCCGACACGGATCCACCCGGCACGCCCACCAGGGGGCGATGCTCTGTTGCGACCAGAGCCACTCTAGCACCTGGGGCAGAGGCCACAGAGCCATCCTCAGCGCCCGGGCCGACTTTGATACAGTGGAGCCTCGGCTGCGGGAGGGGAAGAGAGAGACAGAGAGGAAGGAGAGGGGGAGGGGTGGAGAAGCAGATGGGCGCTTCTCCTGTGTGCCCTGGCTGGGAATCGAACCCGGGACTCCTGCTCACAAGGCCGACGCTCTACCACTGAGCCAACCTGCCAGGGCCAAAGGGCTACTTTTTTTTATAGTAAAGCAAACTTTCTTTTTATAGGACATCATTGTGGCTGTACTCTTGGTTACTAAAGGACTGCTTTGCACAGTACTTGGCTACTGCAAAGAAATGTGAAATAGTTCAACCCTATCCAAATATTCAAGACGTTTTAAGTAAACAGGACAGATGGGAATACTGTATATGGGATGAAATCACATATGGAGGGGAGGGTTAGGGGGTATCTATGTTACCTGTACCTATTCTTATATCTATACCTAGGTCTATATCTATACCTCTACCTAGTTCTATATTTATACCTAGGTCTATATCTATACCTCTACCTAGTTCTATATCTATACCTAGGTCTATATCTATACCTCTACCTATCCTTATATCTATACCTAGGTCTATATCTATACCTCTGCCTATCCCTATATCTATACCTAGTTCTATATCTATATACCTAGGTCTATATCTATACCTCTACCTAGTTCTATATACCTCTACCTATCCCTATATCTATACCCATTCCTGAAGCTGGGAAAATGACCTGCAGGCGATGAACAATCTAGAATCCTAGGACAGGGGCAAATGCCGGCCCCCTGAGAAGATGGGGGGACTCCTGTCCCCAGAAAATTTATCTACCTCTTCTGGTGCAAGCAGGGGTTTTTATAAGAAGAAATAAGGAGGAGGACTCAACAAAACTAGAACAAAGGAATTGTTGGGCAGATAAAATATATTATGCTCACTTTGTTAAAGATGGCGCTGCCCACATGGAAGCCCATCACCCAGGTGAGATTAATGTGTGTTGGGGGCGGGCTGTGGGCAGGCAGGATCCTTGTAGCCTGGGGCTTGGTTTAGGACTAAGCCTTTCCCACCCTTTTTGATGTAGGATGGTGCACTCTCATGAGGAATCCCATTATGCCTCAGATAAGTGACTTTGTATCAGGGACTTCCTTGTTTATATATTGGTTTAAAGGTTTTGATTTCTACACCATAAAGTGGGGCAGACTGGGAGCTTGCTCTCTCTTGGTTCCTAGCATTAGAGGAGAGAGCAGAGAGAGGCCACGTAGAGACCAGGAGAAGCAGCCAAGATGGCGGAGTGCTGAGTGAGAAGCCAGTTTGTGCAGAGTTTGTGCAGGGAGAAGGAAGGAGATGGGGAACAGAGGTGAATAAGTCTGGTGAGCTAGAAACCTTTGATTCTAGGAAACTTGGATCAAGTCAGTAGCTTTGTGAGCACTGAATGAGTGGGTTTTGGAGCCCAGTGTGTGTTTTTACTTGCCCGCCGGGTGCAAGCTAGGATTAAAGATGATGGCCCACCAGTTCTTGGCTCCGTTGTTTCATTACCGTCTGTCCGAATCTAATGCGAACCTGCATGGGCCAGGTGGCTGTGACGGTGGCCGTGGATACCGGCTTTGCAGGAATCCAAAGGGAGGAGTTGAGAGTTCTTTGCTGAGGGGGCCTGCGTGGGTGTGAGCTAGCTCGTTGTGTTCCGACAGCAGATTGCAGGCCACGTGCGTTCCAGAGCTGGCGTATCAGAAGGTCGGATTCTGTGCCACCGGCTGTTACAGGAACTGAAGCTAGCAAGTAACTTACCCACTAGGGTTTTCCTGTCATGAAAGGAGTGCCCACAGATTCCACAGTCAGGTGGTGCTCTTGGTCTCGAGCAAGAATCAGAACGGTAGGCCTCAGCGTTGGTGGGAGTGAGGACTGAGGGGGGGGGGGGAGACAAGGTGCAGCTCCAGCTGGCTTGTGCTTGTTCCTCTTGCTCGGATGTTAACCGTAGATGTGCATCAGCTGGAGGGGATCAGGCCTCTGCCCTGCAACGAGGACTTGGCCGGAGGTGAAAGCACAGGGTTGACCATACACCTGTGATTGGATACAGCATACAGAACAGGGACCACTCACCTGGGAATACTGAATCCAGGGCACAAGAGTAACGCACTGGAATTAACATTTTACAGAGATTCTTTTATAAGCTTACTTTGTTAGTACATTCTTGTTTAGGTGTATTTTATGGCTCGTCAGACTAAGATCAATAAATCAATGATACAGCATATGTATTCCTGGTTACATATCTATACCTGTACCTGCCTATTCCTATATCTATACCTCTATTCAGTAAAATATGAAATTGAAAGGATAAATCAGCAACAACAGAAATAAATATTACATGCGGGAATGGATGAAAGCTAGATTTGTCTTAACATACCATGCTTTGTTGATTTATGTAGAATGGCATGAATTATTTTACATAATCATGAAACACCAGTCTGCCAAATTGAAATGCAAAAGCACCCCTGAAATTTGCAAGCCAAATAAAACAAAGAATCCTCCTTATTTGTTGCTGTTGGGACTTAAAGTTACAGGAAGGAATTTTGTGAAGTGAGCTGTAAATGCCACAGTTAGGTTTGCTGCTCAGTGGGGCACATTTCTCCCAAATACAAAGACCTTCAAGACATTTTCAACTCTTTTTGAAAAATATTGTTAATAATTTCTGCTTTGGTATTCTGACATTTATATATATATACACACACACACACACACACACACATATATATACACACACATACATGTATGTATGTATGTATGTATGTATGTATATATATATATATATAGACAGAGAGAGAGAGAGAGAAAACAAATTACATTAACATTGTTAAAATAGAAGTTTCTTGCTTTTTACTATAAGTGACCAGAGCAAGGGAGAGGAGAGAGAAGGACAGAATATTATAAAAATTAAGAGAAACTTGTTAAGCCTAAACTGTAGTTGTAACTGTGAAGTCATGATGCACTTCCTTGAAGAAGTAATGCATTTTATGGCTCTGTAGAGAAGTTCTAGAAACGTCCTCTCGTTCACAGCCCCGATGACCGTGACCACTGTGTCTAAGTGCCTTATTCTACACGAGGAGACCACGGCTCCTGGCTCCTCTGAAAATGGCTGAATCCAGGTGTTGGTCAAATAAGTTTGTAAAATAGGATTTGTATGTTTGCTCACTTATAGTTTGCACTGGGGGCTGGGCAGCACCAGGTATATGTGGTCTGTGAGATTGCAAATTACCTTCCTGCCTGGGAATGGCCATTGTTTTGTTCATGTTTGCTGGAGGAGAGGTTTTTGTGCCAGCAAGTTTTGAAAAGAGAAAGAGAAGGAGAAAGGGAGCCATGTTTGCAGAATGAGGGTGGAGAGAATGCAGAGGGATGAGAGAGGAGCCAGGTTGGCAGGGAAGAAGGAGGGGTGCAGATGGGAAACCAGAGGGGAGGGGCTTTGTGAGCTCCGTGGAGACTGGTGGGGCCTTTGATTCTGGGAGAAACCGGAGAAGGTGCTCCTGGTTGTGGAACCGGAGAATATGTCAGTGGCTTTGGGAGCCTGAGTGAATGAAGGGGGAAGTGTTTTTCCCTGTGTGTTTGCTCGTCGGCTGGTGCAGGACTTGAATAAAGGAATGGGCCACCGTTTTTTGGCTCTGCTGTTTCTTTGACATCTGTCCGAATCTAATGGCAACCTGCATGTGCATGGCCGCAATGACCGGAACTACTGGCCTCACACCAGGGCTTTGGCAAAAAACAAGCAGGATGAACCAGGGATATATTATCACTTCACAAAGCACAGCTGTCGTGGGTGACTCTGGGCTCACTTAGGGGACACTTGCGGAGCTCTGAGTATATGAAGGACAGTGATGGAGGCTTGAAACCCATCTTCTATGCCCCCAAACAAGTTTATGGTTATACTAAAACCAAGCGAATGAACCTGCAAATAAGCAAATGACCTCTCTAGGTAATCTCTGGAGACCCCAGGGAACAGACTGGTTCTGAGGACAGCAGTGACAGTGCCCGTGCGTGGGGTCAGGGGTGCCGGATCTATCGGAATGCTCCTTTAATAAGTTATCCAGTCGCTGGGGGTGCACCTGGAGCTCTTACTATACTGTGCACATCAACTGTGGTTGAAAAATAAAAATGATCAAAAAATAGGCCCTGGCCGGTTGGCTCAGCGGTAGAGCGTCGGCCTGGCGTACAGAAGTCCCAGGTTCGATTCCCGGCCAGGGCACACAGGAGAAGCACCCATCTGCTTCTCCACCCCTGCCCCCCTCCTTCCTCTCTGTCTCTCTCTTCCCCTCCCACAGCCGAGGCTCCATTGGAGCAAAGATGGCCCGGGCACTGGGGATGGCTCCTTGGCCTCTGCCCCAGGCGCTAGAGTGGCTCTGGTCGCAACATAGCGACACCCAGGATGGGCAGAGCATCGCCCCCTGGTGGGCAGAGCGTCGCCCTGGTGGGCAGAGAGTCGCCCTGGTGGGCGTGCTGGGTGGATCCTGGTCGGGCGCATGCGGGAGTCTGTCTGACTGTCTCTCCCCGTTTCCAGCTTCAGAAAAATACAAAAAAAATAAAAGAAGAAAACAAAAAGAAATAGACACCAACATTACACATACTTCATTTAAAGAATAAATAGAAATAAAAATGTTTCCTTGTCTGTACATACTGTTTTTCAGGATAACCGAATGAATGAGTCCCTGCTGACTTCTGATGGTTTTATGAGATACTTATCTTATGTGCAATAGAAGCAATACACTTTAGGGGTTTTAGAGAATTATCTCTTTTTTTTCCCCCATTTCCTGATTGATTTTCAGTACAAATACAGATATACAAATCATTAAGGCAAGCTTCATTTTTCAGCATATAAGTATATAGTCATTAGCCTTTATAACAATTATAAAGTAACCTGTGAGGAATAAGATGTCATTGTTTAAACAAACGATGGTGTTTCGAGCATGTCTTTATGTGTCTTTCATCTATTTTACTGTGTCGTTTACTTTGTGAAGTTGACCTTTATAGAAAAATGAGATTTTAAAGTTGTATCTTTTCTCCTATTTCTGTAAGGGGGGAAAAAAAAAAGAAAGAAAGAAATAAGTGGTCTGTATGCCAACAGGAGAGAAAGGCCAGTAATTAAAAACAAGTAAGTGTCAGGCCCTGGCCAGTTGGCTCAGTGGTAGAGTGTCGGCCTGGCGTGCGGAAGTCCCCGGTTCGATTTCCGATCAGGGCACACAGGGGAAGTGCCCATCTGCTTCTCCACCCCTCCCCCTCTCCTTCCTCTCTGTCTCTCTCTTCCCCTCCTGCAGCCAAGGCTCCATTGGAGCAAAGTTGGCCCGGGCACTGAGGATGGCTCCATGGCCTCTGTCTCAGGTGCTAGAATGGCTCTGGTTGCAACAGAGCAATGCCCCAGATGGGCAGAGCATCGCCCCCTGGTGGGCATGCCGGGTGGATCCCGGTCGGGCGCATGCGGGAGTCTGTCTCTCTGCCTCCCTGCTCACTTCAGAAAAATACAAAAACAAGTAAGTGTCAACCGATAAACCATCCACACAAAGCAGAGGCTTGGGTGAAGACTGATTGCTCCAAAGGAAACCAGAGGGCAGAAACCAAGAGGAAATTTGCATAAACCAGGAGGACCGCCTCACCTGGCTGTCCTGGGTGGTGACGCAACCGGATGACCCTTCTTTCTGAAGTCGTAGGTGTTTCTGGTGAGTCCTACACTTTCTGTGATTTCAGCACAGATGTCCCGACCAATGCCATTTTGAGTTCATTTAATGATAGATTGAGCTCATTTATATAGGTTATAATAATATGTATCTGTTGATCCATCATCTATCCATCCACCCATCCATCTATCCATCCATCCATCCATCTATCTATTAAATCATGTCTTTATAGATAGAGCCTTACATTTAAGCGTCTCTGTGGTGGGAGTTTGGCACCTTCATCAACATAGTTCGTGCGTTCAAAGTGGCACCTTCTAAGACCGCATCATTAAGAGGCATTGCATATACTTAGTATCGGAATCTGGAAGAGACACGGTGTAATTCTGTCAGGCCCAGTGTCCTGCTGCCGCTCAGGCGATGGGCATTGCATATACTTAGTATCGGAATCTGGAAGAGACACGGTGTAATTCTGTCAGGCCCAGTGTCCTGCTGCCGCTCAGGCGATGGGCATTGCATATACTTAGTATCGGAATCTGGAAGAGACACGGTGTAATTCTGTCAGGCCCAGTGTCCTGCTGCCGCTCAGGCGATGGGCATTGCATATACTTAGTATCGGAATCTGGAAGAGACACGGTGTAATTCTGTCAGGCCCAGTGTCCTGCTGCTACTCGGGCGAAGGGCATTGCATATACTTAACATCGGAATCTGGAAGAGACACGGTGTAATTCTGTCAGGCCCAGTGTCCTGCTGCCGCTCAGGCGATGGGCATTGCATATACTTAGTATCGGAATCTGGAAGAGACACGGTGTAATTCTGTCAGGCCCAGTGTCCTGCTGCCGCTCGGGCGATGGTCCTCGAGTGTCTCACCGGGGACTGATCTGTAGATGCGTCCGGGGTTCACGTACTGAGTACTGAGCCTGCCGTGGGCTCGCGGTGACATCATCTTAGCTTCCGCGGGACAGCCACCTGTCAGCCTGCTCCCCCCCGACCCGCCCCTGCCCAGACGTGCTACTCATTTTAGGTGAACCGCGAAACAAGTCCAGAAATACTGCCTTCTCCTCGGATGATGGTCTTTTGGTGTGGACTTCCGGCCCGGGGATGTCAGATTCCGCTGTTGGCATCTGAGGATAACCAGAGAGGTGACCCACGCGTCGGCTTCTCCAAGCTCCGGGACCAAGACAACTGCTTTTTATTTCCCCCCCAAAGGAATTAACTCCAGGCTCCTGATGACGCTTGCTTTTTGATCATGACAACCTGCCCTCCTGAGCATGAGGTTCTGGGGCACGCCACGGTCCCCTGCAAAGCCCGGCTGGCTGGAGGCACTACCAAACTCTTTCACTGTTTAACGTGGGAGAAAATGAGTGAGGTACCGAGGCCGACTACCGCGTGATACGCCTTGAAGACAGACGTTCGGCTGAGTGACGGAAGCCAGTCCCAGAACCCCGCCACGTGTTTGTGGAGCTCGGCTGGTGCGGCAGGACCGAGCCTGGACGGGCGAATCTGTGGGGACAGGAAGTAGATCAGTGGTCACCAGGCCGGGGGAGGAGGAGGAAGGCAGAGTGACTGCTGGTGTGGGCAGGATTTTGTTTTGGGAAGACGGACATTTCTGTAGAGAGGCTGTGATGATGGTTCTAATGCTCAGTGCTTGTGCTGAGGGCACATGGCGGTACACGGGAGAGGGAGAATCTTACGGGGTGGGAGTGTAGCTCAGTAAGACGTGTGGGATGTCGGACAGGAGCGCTGACCCAGGCAGAGTGGACAGTCACACCCACAGCCGCTGTCGGGCCACGGGGAACCCGGGGAATTCTCCAGTACAGCCTGAAGTCATCCGAGAGTCATTGAGTCCCCAAAGCCCAGGTAAACAGATGAAACCTGTTGGGTTGGAAGTGCGGGCAGTCCTCCGTGTTAGAGCAGGGACTCTGTGACTTCCTGCGGGAGAGCGCGCTGTAGGTCGTCTGCCATCTCTTAGACTCATGGACATTCTTCTCTGACAAAGACTGGACCTAACAATAGGTGGAGATGGAGGAAGTTAGGGCAGTGAAACTCTTCCGTGTGATGCAGGAATGATGGACACATGTCGCCGCTCTGTCCGTAGCTGTAGACTCTACACCAGGGTCCCCAAACGTTTTACACAGGGGGCCAGTTCACTGTCCCTCAGACCGTTGGAGGGCCGGACTATACAAAAAAAACTATGAACAAATCCCTATGCACACTGCACATATCTTATTTTAAAGTAAAAAAACAAAACGGGAACAAATATAACATTTAAAATAAAGAACAAGTAAATTTAAATCAACAAACTGACCAGTATTTCAATGGGAACTATGCTCCTCTCACTGACCACCAATGAAAGAGGTGCCCCTTCCGGAAGTGCGGTGGGGGCCGGATAAATGGCCTCAGGGGGCCGCATGTGGCCCGCGGGCTATAGTTTGGGGACCCCTGCTCTACACAAACAGTGAACCGTCATGCGCACTGTGGACTCTAGGTGCCGATGACACGTCACTGCAGACCCATCAGCTGTGACCAACGTCCCACCTGCGGAAGACGTGGATGGTAGAAGGCGAGGGTTCTATGGGAACGTCAGTGGCTCTAGAACCCAAACTTGGAGAACAAAACACGGAACAGGATGTGGGCAATGGCAGGCCAACATGTCAGCTTGGGAGTGTCTCACGGGGACAAGGACCAGGCTGCCTCCGTGCTGGTGTGACGTGAGGTGAAGCACGTCTGACGTGGATGTAGAGGGTCACCTTGGACAGAAGCCCCTTCCATTTCTTATGTCCCCGTTCCCATCCGGGCTGCAGGAGGCAGTGATGTCACGCTTCTCGTGTAGACAAGGAAAACACAGCCCGCAGATACTCAGAGCGGCTGAAGGACAGGGAGGAGCCGTGGAGAGAGGGGTGAACACGACACAATCTTCTTTCTCCAGGACCCTGCGCTCCTTCGTGTAAAGGTGAGGTCACCAGGTCTGACTTATAACTCCTGAGGGAGTGACCGGAGTCCATTCCAACCAACCAGCACGTCTCGGGGGATAGTGGTGGTGGTTGTATTATTTATTTTTTTAATTTTATTTATTTGTTTTTAGAGAGGACAGAGAGAGGGAGAGAGAGAGACAGAGAAGGAGAGAGAGGAGAGAGAGAGACAGAGAGAGAGAGAAGGGGGGGGAGAAGCTGGAAGCATCAACTCCCATATGTGCCTTGACCAGGCAAGCCCAGGGTTTCGAACTGGTGACCTCAGCATTTCCAGGTCGACGCTTTATCCACTGTGCCAACACAGGTCAGGCCAAGAATTTTTTAATTTTTTTAACTTTATTTAGTTTTTTTAGAGAGAGAGACAGACAGAGAAAGAGAGAGAAAGGGGAGGAGCAGGAAGCATCAACTCCCGTATGTGACTTGACCAGGCAAGTCCAGGGTTTTGAACCAGCAACCTCAGCATTTCCAGGTTGACACTTTATCCACTGCGCCACCACAGGTCAGGCAAGGTTTATTAGTTAATGGATTGTCCTACCACCTAGAAGGAGGCCCCGATCTGCGTGGCCAGCCGGCACATGTCCACTGACCGGGTGACTGTGCGTCACGTGGACACAGCACCCCTTGACCTTCCCGCGCACTCCGGCTGCACTCTTCTCTCTCCCAATTGTGAGAACTCTGCCAGGTTTGGCTCATTGGTTTGGGTCGGTTCGATAGGTAACAGTAAGAAAACGAAGGTGCTTCATCGAGCCGACGTCAGTCCCCCCGAGAGGAGCAGAGAGAGCTGGGCAGCAGGACGCCGCCCCCCTCGTGAGGCCAGAGCTCCTGGTTCCGTTCTCCGTCTGTCGGGTCTTGGCCGTTGTGTCCTTGGCTTAGCCGCAGTCCCCATGTGTTGGGACGGACGGAGCTGACCTCCCAGGTTTGGGGACAGGCAGTAGGGTGCGGGGTGCTGGCGTAGAGGGAACTGTCAGCTCTCTGTCCCTTTGTACCTGGCAGACGCAGGCAGAGGCAGAGCAGGGCGCACAGGAAGAGCGGCCACCCTGCCCTCCACAAAGAACCTGCCCGCGGGTCCTGACGGGGTTTACTGTCTGCACCTGCGTCTTTCCTGTGGCCGCCAGTCCCAGACCTGGGGCAGCAGGAATATTTTACCCTGTCAACCACGTGTCAGGCTCTTAAATTAGAGTTGCTAAATATTCCATGGGACACGCTCACGCTCAGAAGAACGTGTTGTTGTTTCAGACTTCGAATGGAACTGGACATCCTGCTGGGTTTTCCTTTTCGGTTTTGTTTTTGCAAAATCTGCCAGCCCCCGCCCCAAAGAGCCCTTTGCTCATGGACCTTCTCTGCACCAGGCCAGACACAAAGAGCGAGCACGCTGAGCTGTGTGTTTACTTACGGAGAATAGTAACCGAGCCGCTGGAGGTGGATGTTCAAACATATTTTTAGATGCAAACATATTTTATAAGCAAAGTAGCTCTCTTTTCACAACGGAACAGTTTAGTGAAGGGGGTGTGCTATGATTTACATTTGGGCCAACGTCTTTGTGCCTTTGTTTAATGAAAGATACTTCGATCCTCAGTCCCTCTTCTGCAGCAATGTGTTGTCATGTGGTGCGTCCTGGAGCTTTTGGAAGACTCCACTGTACACTCCTGAGAGATAAAAGACGGGGCAAATAACACCTTCACTGGGTGTTTTGATCACAGTTTTCACTTCACACACTTTGAAGTTCTTTCAGGAGCTCCCCAGGGAGCCCGAGACCATACTTGGAGAATCACTGGTCTGTGGCTCCAACTTGTTGTTCAAGGCAGAGAGTTCTTTATTCCCTCATTAGCTTTTCAAATCATCTTTCTGTTTAAGATACTGTCTCCTGCTCACTCTCACAGAGCTAATGATGTTACAAAAACCATCAGCCATTGATACATCTCACAAAGACCTGATGAAATACAGCACCCCCCACTGGGGTGTTTATATGACTCCTTGAACTGAAGTTAATTGTCCATCCCAGCCCTGCAAAGGTCGGCCCTGCCATTCCTGGTGCTGTCTTTTCTTTAGAACTCTTCTTAGAAGACACATTGTTTCCCTCTGTGAGTGTGTGTCTTATGTGAAGATACAATATATATTCTTGTTTGTGTAACATGTTTATATCAGTGGTAGGTATGACAATGGTCCCCAGGTGTTTTGTCTGTTTGTTTGTTTATAAGTACCACTGCATTTTTAAATTTAATTATTTTTTTTTTTTTTTTTACAGTGACAGAAAGAGAGTCAGAGAGAGGGATAGATAGGAACAGACAGGCAGGAATGGAGAGAGATGAGAAGCATCAATCACTAGTTTTTCGTTGCGACACCTTAGTTGTTCATTGATTGCTTTCTCATTTGTGCCTTGACCGCAGGCCTTCAGCAGACCGAGTAACCCCTTGCTCGAGCCAGCGACCTTGGGTCCAAGCTGGTGAACTTTTGCTCAAACCAGATGAGCCCATGCTTGAGCTGGCGACCTCGGGGTCTCGAACCTGGGTCCTCCACATCCCAGTCCGACATTTATCCACTGCACCACCGCCTGGTCAGGTGGTCTTCAGGTGTTTTTGTTGTTTTTTTTGTGTGTGTTTTTTGGCAGAGACAGAGAGTCAGAGAGAGGGACAGATAGGGGTAGACAGACAGGAAGGGAGAGAGATGAGAAGTATCCATTCTTTGTTGTAGATCCTTAGTTGTTCATTGATTGCTTATTCATTGATTGCTTTCTCATATGTGCCTTGAATGGGAGGTGGGGCTACAGCAGAGCAAGTGACCCCTTGCTCAAGCCAGCGGCTTTTGGGCTCAGGCCAGCGACCATGGGTCATGTCTATGAACCCATAATCAAGCCAGACACTCCGTACTCAGCCAGTGACCCCACATGCAAGCCAGATGAGCCCACACTCAAGCCAGCGACCTTGGGGTTTTGAACTTGGTCCTCTGTGTCTAAGTCCGACACTCTATCCACTGCACCACTGCCTGGTCAGGATGCAAGTGTTTTTTATATTCCACTTACCTCCTGGAATAGACGAGATCTTGGAATTCACATCTCTACCTTCCTTGATCTCGCCCCCTTTATTTGAATTTCTTATAATCACCTTTATTGTTCTTCACGAATAATTCCCCAGAAAAGCAGGGATTCAATGGACTTGGTGAGCTAAGTATCTCCAGGCTTTGTCTTATCACTGGAGGTGGAATAAAAACTTGGAGACAGCATCCATGAACCATGGGAGAAAGGTCAAACAAGATGACATTGACGAGTGCCTGTATTAGAGACATTTGAAACAGTCTAAAAATCATCTTCAATTGGTGAAAATCAGAACCAGGAAACAATGTTAACAAATTTAAACACATGTTACCAAACATAGTGGGGAAAGCCCTGGGCGTGTCTGCATCTTCTCTGAAGCACTTACGTGGCCCCACCCCAGGGTCCTAAGTGAGACCAGTGGGGACTAAGGAAGATGAGGAATTCACAGACTGACGTGGCTGTAGTGACCCAAGCATTCAGAGACCAAGCAGACACTCAAGTCACCTCACCTTCCCTGCTGGCTCTGCTCTGACAGAAGGGAGAGCTCATCTAGCCCAACAAGACACAGACAAAGGCAACAAATGAGTCTTTCCACCTTCTGCCTCAGACGGTCCAGGACTCACCAGCAACACTAACTGTCATCTAGGTGTGACCAGAAGTCGTGAATCTAGTGAGTTTCATTATCAGTCCTCTGAGAAACAGGGAGCACAAACTTTCCGCCTTTTCCTAAGATGAAATTACCTTGAAATGATGTTATCATTGTCTCTTTCTTTGTACAGGTCAGACAATCAAATGAAAGTATTTATCGTATATATTTGCATCACTTCTTATTGCTGTTAGGCAAGGAAGATGCATTTGTCAGTTAAACCGTTGAAGTAGAATTTTTATAGACACAAGATGTTTTTCAAAAATGCTGTAAGAATGTAGCATCTTATTCTTACAGAATTACCAGGAAGACGTGCTCTTTTCAATGTCTCTCTTTTTCTTTTTCCACTATTCCAGCACCGCTCTGTGTTTTTGCGCCAGTCATCCTAGCCCATGCTCCGCCTCCTTCTGCATCCGTATGCAAGGGAACTGACCTCTGTCATCTCAGAGAATAAATAATTCTATGTGAGATACCCGAAGAAGCCCTGGCCAACAGAAATGTAACAAAAGCCATGTGTGTAGTTTAAAATGCGTGGCTAGTTTACAAAAACAAATGAAAAGAAACGTGACTAATTTTAATAATTTATTTTATCTACCCCAGTGTGTCCAAAATATTGTCATTTGAACAGATATTCAATAATGACGTCTTTTGTATTCTTTTTCTGTTAAAGAATTTGTCAGAAAGCCAGGTGTATGTTTTACACTCACAGGGCGTTTTGCTTCAGTTTTACATTTTCACTGGAAATACTTGATCTATTATGTATGTTTAGAATTAATCACATTGAAAGAGTCAACATGTATATATATGCACTTTCTTTTATGCATTCCTTTCCAAAGTTTCCTCTAACGAATCGAATGTCCATTATCAATCCATTAAAATGGAATAAGATTTAAAATTCAGTTTTTCAGTCACACTAGGTTTATGTCAGGTGTTCAGTAGTCCCATGTGTCTATAACATTGGAAAAAGAAGAAACAATAGTAATCTCATCGTAACGTCGAGCACAGAGCAGAAGACCTGAGAGGATGCATCTAGGTGACGGTCAGCTTGGAAGTCCGCGTCCCTGGTGGCTCTCCCGACCCCTCCTCACACCGGTCAGTCTCCCTCTTGGGTGTAAACTCTGAAGGAAGGCGCTGCTCTTCCTGCTCCCTGTGGTCCCTCTGTCCTCCCGGAATGTCTGGAAAGACTGACCATAGCAGGACGAATGGAAGCATCCTGAGGCCCAGCCGCCCACAACAGATCCCAGGTCACAGCCGTGACACCAGACTCACCACCTGTGACCGAGACACTGGGGCTCCCTCTCGGAGGAACGAGAGGTGGGGTGTTGGGGAGTGAGGCGGACGACCGTCTCGGCAGGACTTGGAATCATTCTCAGGAAGATGTGTCTTCTGTCCTGTGAAACCTTACTTTCCGTTCCCTCACTCATGAGGGACACGCGTGTTAGAAGGGTCACCCCTGAGGGACACGCGTGTTAGAAGGGTCACCCCTGAGGGACACGCGTGTTAGAAGGGTCACCCCTGAGGGACACGTGTGTTAGAAGGGTCACCCCTGAGGGACACGCGTGTTAGAAGGGTCACCCCTGAGGGACAGGGGAGACTACCGTTTTGGACAAATCAAACAACGTCAAGGCATAGCTTCTCTGAAGGAGGGCTATTATTCCATGGTCTGGCACCCTTTCCGAATAATGGCTCTTCAGGAAATTGGCTGAGTCTTGTCTGAAAATAGAGAGGTTCTTCCCCAAGCTTCATATGGGGGATTTTCCTCAGTGCAAGGGCCCCTCCAGGGACGTCGGGAAGGAAGGTTCCGGGCTCTGGCTGAGGTTGGAGAAACAGGGAGGAGAGTGCTGTAGAATTACATCGAAGCTGCCTTTGCTTCCCACCTGCTCTACCTGTTTAGATTTGATGTTCATTTTGTGTGGCTTAGAGAAAGATGGTGAAGATTTTAGGGGATTTTCTCAAGTGTTCCAGCCACAAGCCATGCTCTTTCCTTCTGGCCCCTGTGGGTTACTTGCAGGAAATCTTCAGTGGCTGCAGGACCATAAAAGACAGTGGTCAGACTCTCCAGGGTTCAGACGTCCACCTATAGCCGTGTCCGCCGTGGCATTTGTTACAAGAACAGGAAAGCCTCTCACCGACACCAGGGACTCCTGATTTTCAGCAGTGTCTTTGCCTCCAATGAATGACCATTCCCATGGTGATCTATTAGAAAACTGAGGGGCTACCTGACCTCGAATACATCTTCCACCCGTCAAGTTATAGGATTTCCATCTAGGAGGGCTCCCTCTGGGTTCCGTGACTGTGATTTATTTAATCCTTCCACGAGCTACGGACACCCAGGATTCCCACCCTCTCTCTGCACGTGGAGACCCACAGGTGGCTGGCTTTTACCCCTCTCGGGAGAATCTTTCTCCAGAATGTGCACGGAAATACCGACTCACTGAAAAGTCTCTACAGCAAATGGTCTGAGGCAGTGGTCCCCAACCTTTTTTGGGCCACGGACCGATTTAACATCAGAAAACATTTTCACCGACCAGCCTTTAGGGTGGGACGGATAAATATATTCCGTGACCGAGACAAGCGTCAAGAGTGAGTCTTAGACAGATGTAACAGAGGGAATCTGGTCATTTTTTTAAAAATAAAACATCGTTCAGACTTAAATATAAATAAAACAGAAATAATGTAAGTTATTTATTCTTTCTCTGCGGACCGGTACCAAATGGCCCACGGACCGGTACCGGTCCGCGGCCCTGGGGTTGGGGACCACTGGTCTAAGGTGGAGTTGTATGGAATTGAAATTTTGGGAATACGGTTTTGCAGTCCCTCACACGAGACGTCCCAAAAGCCTGGATGAAACAGGAAAGAGGACAATCATCTCCGTGCGTTTGTGCGAATATGGAACCAGGGCTGAGCTGAATGATCTCAGCTCTACCGTTTTTACTATTTCAGACGCACCCACAGATAATATCCGGCAGGCATGTCATGAGCCACTGCCATGTCTTTTAAACTGCTCTAAAAAAAAGAGTTTGGGGTGCCGGAGTGTAGAACGCATCGTAATTTATTTCTAGGCTTTCTCTTCATTAGTTTTCCGCTAACCTTTGGCGGAAGGACATAAAAATGTATAAGGGGGCGTGAGAGAAGACCCCCCCCCCCAAGCTGGAATTCTCTTCACTGTGATCCAAATCTAGGAAATTCCGTCCTCCTGTCCGTCCGACTGAGAGTTCGCTCGTGCAGCCGTGCTCGGCTCCGGGAAGCGAGGACCCAGACCTCTCCTGCGCTCACAAGGCACCATGTGGAACTGCTTTTAGTCTGTGCTACGTGAATTCTTCCTGTAGGTGTGCTCGTTTTCACGTGTCATCAGTTTTCATCTTTACTGTTTCCGCTTTGGCCACCCTCAGCCCTGAGCCGTGAGCTTGTCTGCCCATGCTTTGCTCCACTCCTCCATTCAGTCGGCACGGGCTGGGTCCGCTGCTGTCCCTCAGGCAGGCGCTGAGTGTGCCCCTGAGCAAGGAGACTGGCTCCTGCCTGGCCTCCAAGGAGCTAAAATCCAATGGGGGAAACCAGAGGGTCAAGAGGTTGGCAGTTGTGTTTTATGTTTTATTTTTTTGGAACTGTTGACTGTGTTGTGTGCCTGTCATCCAACATTAGATCATTTTCCATCACCGTCTACCTGTCCTCTTCATTCCCTTCCCCTTTGTCTTCACCCCCCGCCCCCTGGGAACCACTTCACTTCTATGTCCAGGAGTCTCAGTTTTATATCCCAAGAGGTCAGTAATTGAAGGCATTCAGATTACAAAGTATCCACCATGTTGGTGGTTATAGAGGATGCAGGAATAAGGAGACGCGGAGAAGGGCACCTGCTCAGATCCGCCGTGCGGACGAACTCCCAGGAGTTCAGAGTGATAAGGAGGGTCCCCCGCAGGGAACGTTTATGAAAAAGAAAACACCGGGTTGCCGTTTGGCAGGAGAGAAAGGATGCCGCTTCTTGCCAGTAAAGACATGAGTCATGTTATCTGTGAGGTAGCAAAACTCTTCAACGCCTTCGTGGCTGGACTTGGAAATACTGACCTGAAGAGTTTCGGAGAGTTAAGAGCTGCCTTTCTGTTTAGACCGTGCCAGACGAGCTTCTATTGTTGAAGCAATCTTATTATTATTATTATTTTGTTGAAGCAATATTATTTTAATAGGAACATGTTAGTGGTGTTTTCCTCACCGGAGAGGCCGTCGGATTCATCTTTTGTTGGTTCCCCTTCCGAAAAGTGGCCGTGTGATACAGGTTTTTCACGCCTGCGTTTGGAGGACTTGTCTAGCAGAGAGCATCCTTTGTCCTGAAGACTTCAGCTCGCCTGCCTCTTACCCCCTGGAGCACCGCCTTCCTAGGAGGCTGGGAGCTGCCGCTTGTGCCTGAGGGCGGGGGACGGATGCTGGGTGTGTGAGAACAGGATGCCTGGAGCCCAGCACGGGGTGGGGGTGGGGCCGTTAGTGCTGAGCCCTCTCTTCCTGTCTCATGGCATTCTATTCCCAGTAACAGCATGATACTGTCTATGAGAATGTTTGCACTAGATTTTTGTGTGATTTCATCATTTATTTATTTTATTTTTAAATTTTTGATTTATCAATTGATTTTAGGGAAAGAGGAAGGGGGAAGACAGATTCAGAGAGAGAGAGAAAGAAACAGAGAGAGAAGTTTGTTGTTCCACTGATTTATGCATTCGTTGGTTGACTCTTGTATGTGCCCTGACCAGGGATCAAACCTGCAACCTTGGTGGATCAGGACGATGCTCTAACCAAAGGAACTACCAGGCTGGGGTAATTTTTGTATCATTTTAGATGTTTAAAAATCCTAATGAGATTTACAGTGAGCTATCCGGTATTTTCCTTTCGTAAACAGGTTATGTAACATTTAATGAAATACATGAAATAGAAGATTGAATTTTACAACAGCAACTTGAAATACATTAAAACATGCAAGTGACATACATATACTTCAGATGCCAGTAAGTCCCCCCACTCGATGCAAATTTTATAAACGATGCCATGTGTGTGTTTTTCATTTAATGGCAATTGAGTATATATTTCATAATCACTTTAGAACTAGATTTTTATGATGTACATTCAATTTGGCTTTGACAGGCAGCTCCTTGAAGCATTGAGATGCTTTTGCTGTTGCATAAAGGGGTCATTTAAGGGTGGGTATTTGTATAGTGACTACGGTTTTATTCTTAAAACATATTCATACCGATTTATACAATTTGAATGACATATTGGCCCCTTAGGTGGTTAATGGCTCATCATGTTCAATATATTAGAAATATTTGGAATCCACTCTCTGTAAAATGGAAATGCTTTGAAAGGAAAGAGAAAAGAGAGCCAGGGATCAACATTTCTTAAGCACTCGAGATGCCAAAGGTACTGTTTTTAGGAGCATTGCTTCTGTGCCCGGATGAATTCTGAAGTCTCTGTAAAATAGTATGATGTCTTGCTTATTTGTGGTTTAAGAAGCCAGCATTCTGGGGGATGAGCTATTTAAACCACGGTCACACTGACAGGACGTGCGGCCCCAACAGAATCAGAACCCACACCCCGTCCGGCTTGACCCCGGAAGGGCGTGTCCTTTCCATTACTGCCGTGGTCTAAAATCCTGTCCTATTATTATTTTACAAGTCTTCTATACCAGTGGTCCCCAATCCCCGGGCCGTGGACCGGTCCTGGGCCGTGGGCCATTTGGTACCGGTCCTCAGAGAAAGAATAAATAACTTACATTATTTCCGTTTTATTTATATTTAAGTCTGAATGATGTTTTATTTTTTAAAAATGACCAGATTCCCTCTGTTCCATCCGTCTAAGACTCACTCTTGACGCTTGTCTTGGTCACGTGGTACCTTTATCCGTCCCACCCTAAAGACCAGTCGGTGAAAATGTTTTCTGACATTAAACCGGTCCGTGGCCCAAAAAAGGTTGGGGACCACTGCTCTATACAGCCTCCCTGTAACGGTCGGTCATTGTATCTCACTAGCTAGAAGTTTTGTTTTCTTTTTCCTATGAATTATTCTGTATAATGGACCCTGTGGTCATTTTTTTTTTTTCTTTCCTTTACTGTAACAGCCTTTGGGGAAAAGCCCAAAAGCATCCTCCAGATTTCTGCAGTCACAGCACAGTTGAGAAGAAGGGAGATCTGAGTAGTTGTTGCTCAGAGGCTCCGACTCCCTGGGCCCTAGTCCGTGCCGCTTTTTCTTCGGGCTTCCTCTTTCTGGGTGAGGAGCCCCCGAGCAGGCTGCACTGATCCTCACGTCACGAGATCCATGTCCCGTTTTCCACTCACCCAGGAGCCTCGGAGAGAATGTTGCTACAGCATGCTGAAAATGACCAAAACAAATGTACTTAATCGTTGTTCCCTGGGGCGGATCAACAACAAATGTGCATGATTTTATCCAAGGGCACAGGTGCCACGTTGGTGGTGAGATGCTGATTTGCGAAGGCTCCAGCCAGTGTGGAGGGTGTGACCATTTGAGGCTGACCGGTGAAGAAGGGGTGACCTGAGAGGCCATCACTCCATCTTCAGGGGTCGATGCCCCGACTGGGTGGCACGAGAGGGGGCGTCCCGCTCATCCTGAGACCGTCCAAGGCCCACAGCGGTGACTAGAATACGGACTCAGAGAGGGAGGAGCGTGAGGAATCCCCCGGGAAGGAATGTGGGAGGGGCCTGCGTGTCCAGGCCAGGTCACCCGCCTTCAAAAACTGCAGTCTACTTGTCATGTTACTGTGATGGCTCTGATTCATGGTCGGCCCCGCCCAGGGCCCACAGGGTCAGCAAAACCCCTGTCTTTCCTGTGTATGCAACAAGGAGGGACAGACACTGAGACCCAGCAGACAGATCTCCAGAGGTTCACTTAAACATCCCACAGCCGTTCTGGACATCTGACCTCACTCCTCCACGAGAAGCTAGCACAGGCCCCTCACACGGGACTTGAGGATGGGTCCAGCTAGGGGGCTGGGCTGGGGGTGTCCGCCTGTGTTCTGTCTGCTACCGTCCCTCTCGTCTCGGCGATGTCCCCTCAGTCTGGGGCGGTAGCAGACACCGCCTGTCCGGGCTGACTCACAGGGCCTCACGTCACTTCCTTCTTCTGTAACCTCAGCTCTCCGCCCGCCCGGCACCGTGTGAGGTCCTGTCTCCTCGTCTCTCCACTCGTGTTTCCTTGTCTCCCTCTGCTTTCTTGTCCACGTCCTCTCCGGCCGTGGAAGCCCCTCTTCTTGTCCACGTCCTCTCCGGCCGTGGAAGCCCCTCTTCTTGTCCACGTCCTCTCCGGCCGTGGAAGCCCCTCTTCTTGTCCACGTCCTCTCCGGCCGTGGAAGCCCCTCTTCTTGTCCCCGTCTCAGTGAGGACGCCACACCCGTGTCTTCTCTCCTACCACCCCACTCCCCTTGTGGGTGTCGTCCACCCAGGGCCAGATCCGTCCTGCAGAAGGGCCTCTTCCCGGTCACTCAGCCTCTGCAGGACAGCAAGGGCGTGGCTTCCCCAGTCCAGCTGGTCTACCAGGGCCGGGCTGGGGAAGGCCTGCAGAGAGGGGCGGGGCACCCGGGCTTGTCCAGCTGTGTCCCACTGGTGTCCACGGGGCTGCAGTGAGGCCATGGCCACGGAGGAGCCCGGACACTCGCCTCCCGGTTGACCTCCAGGCCGTCTGTCCTGCGGCCTGCCCCTCCCCCCTCAGAGCACCTCATGCTGTTTGGGTATTTTCTTTAAGACAGAGGTGCTACTGAAAGCCTCCAGAAAGCTTTGCCTCCGTAAGGAAGAACTGCAAGTAAAAGTTAATATATTTAAATCGTTGTCATATGATGACTCACTGTTTTGACATCCCACTGAAATAACTTATGAGTGTTTTCCATCTTTACATTTAAATAGATCGGATTCCTCTCTGAAGCCTATAAAAACCGTTCCAGACCCCAAGCCAGCTGCCCTGTGAATAAGGGTCATTATTGTTGGGGAGGGGCTGTTTGGTGGGAGGACTGGGGCCATCTCCCAACCCCTGACTCCTTTATTGACAAAAGAAACGACGGCATAGCACTCATTCCTTGGTCTCTTTCCTGTACAGCGGAATCTAGCTTGCAAAGGTATAGGAATTGGATGATTTCATTTAAAAAATATTACATAATTAAATTCTAGAATAAAACTTGTTACTTATGTCACTGGTGTCGAATTGCATTTTTTTTTTTACTTTGAAGCATAGCAGAGTATTCAGTGTTTTGTTCTGTGTCACAGTCGTGAACGCTGGTATTGGAACGATGGGGGAGTTGTGTCCTACACAGTCCTGTGCTTCCCGGAAGACAACACATCCTGCGTCCTTCACCTGCCTTCACCCCCCAGCAGTTAGCAAAGAGAGACCCACAGCTGACGGAAAACGAGTGTCTGTTACGTGAACCGAGTGTAGGCAGTTTCAGCGAGATGATCCAAACGACACCTCCCAGGAACTGAAAACACAAAATTGATTTATTTCTCATGGGGTCCTAGATCTGCAGTGTTTCCTGTTTTGTTTGTATTTTCTCTCCTCCAGACACGCTCGGTCCCCAGATGGCTTTTCCACGGAGGCAGTCACGGTCCTCTCTGTGACCGAGAACAGTTCCGTCCCACCTGTGCTCTGCGTCCTCCTGGGTCACACCCGCGGGTCCCCGCCTGCTGGTCGTAGTGTCTCCCTTCCCAGAATTCTCTGTACCTTCCACATACCTGTCAAAGGTGTTAGACCAGAACAGGCTGAAGTCTATACCCCTCCGCCCACCCAAGGAAACCCTGATGTCTAAGACGTCTGTGTTTGAAAATTCTGTCCCATTACAGTGCCTACTGGCACATGTTCCAATATCTTTGCCTAAAAGGGTCTGTATCTCTCAGCTTGAAAATGCTTCCTCCTTCTCTTCTGCCCAGCAAATACTATGTAGACCGTTCCTTGTCCTGCTCAACTAGGTATAATATATACATGTGATATATATAATATATACATGAAACTCTCTTACTTGTTTCAGTTGGGAGTAGATGTTCCCTCCCATGACCCTGTGTCTAAGCCACCATGACAACACGCATCTCCACGCATGGGAGTTACGTATGTGCATGTTTATTTCTCCAGCCCTCTCATGAGCTTACTGCGGGTAAGAAGCGAGTCTGATGTGGGTTTTGGGGTCACCGGCCAGAGCGGGGCATGGTCTCGGGGGCTGCGGGTTCACAAAGCAAAGCCGTTTGCGCTTGTGCTGTGTGTGCAGCACCAACACCATGTGAGGGCTGTGCAGGGAGCCAGGTGGAGTTGGTAAAACACTTATTCTTTAATGGGATGAGTGCTGAGCTGGGGCTGGGAGGGGTGTTTTTATAGAGGACAGATGATATCTGGAATTAACTTTCACAGGGGTAGCAGCTAACGAGGGCATCTGCATGGGGTAGTTACTAAATAAATGGAAATGATTAATTTCAGAAAACTTGCAAAGATTGGATGCCCATAATAGTTTTTTCTTAGGAAATTTATTGAAGTATAAGTTAAAAATGAGTGACAGTATCAACATGGGCTTGATCACTTCCTCGTGGACGGGCAGGGACACGTGACGCTCTCTTAGGACAGTCCAGCTGCACCTTTCCTCATGGGTTCCCTTTAGTTTAGGACCCAGCAGTGTCTGATCACTCATCTCTGTATAATTTAAGGACAGAAGGACTACCCAAGGGACAGAAATTGACTGTGCCCTTGTTACTTATTTTATAGAGTTATCATTCTCACGAATAGCAGACATGGCATTCTTTTTTTTTAATAAATAAATTTTTATTAATTTTAATGGGGTGACATCAATAAATCAGGGTACATATATTCAAAGAAAACATGTCCAGGTTATCTTGTCATTCGATTCTGTTGCATACCCATCACTCAAAGCCAGATTGTCCTTCATCACCTTCTATCTAGTTTTCTTTGTGTGCCTCCCCTTCCTCCTCCCCCTCTCCCTCCTTCCCTCCCCCTGCCCCCCATAACCACCACACTCTTGTCCATGTCTCTTAGTCTCGTTTTTATGTCCCACCAATGTGTGGAATCCTGCAGTTCTTGTTCTTTTCTGATTTACTTATTTCACTCCGTATAATGTTATCAAGATCCCACCATTTTGTTGTAAGTGATCCGATGTCATCATTTCTTATGGCTGAATAGTATACCATGGTGTATATGTGCCACATCTTCTTTATCCAGTCTTCTTTTTTTTTTTTTTTTTTTTTTTTTTTTTTACAGTGATTAAAGCCTTTAAGCAAACTCTTGGGCAATACAGCAAGAATCTATAAAAGAGTAGTGTCCTTAACATGTTCACCAAGTCCAAGTTGGCCCCAAACCATGCCAAATCCCTGAAAAATGTAACCCAACCCCAGTTCAGTCTTTTAGGAGCTGTCACAAGGAGGAGGAGTCCAGGAAAAGTCCGCATGACACTGGAATTGTCACAATTCTATACTTTGCAGCTCACGTCAAAGTCCCAATGACCGCTGCTTCTAGCTGGTAATGATTCAGGTAGACTGGAAAAGCCATCTGCAGCATGTGTGGAGATGGAGCTTCTGTTCTCCTCTGCCTGGAGAGATGAGACCAGGTTGCTTTTCCCTGGAGCTCTGTGACTGTGGCGTGGTAAAGAGAACCTTGGGATACACTAAGCTGGGTGGCAAAGGTAAATTCATAATAGAAGTTGGCAAAAGGGGGAAAGAGAGCTCTAAATTAGGAGTAGGTCCCAGCCTGAAATATGAGTGGGGCACTGAGGTAGGAGGAATAAAGGAAACACTATATATTAAACAAAGCAGCAGAAAATAGGACTATCAACATCCACAACAGAGATCTTCAAGGGAAGAATAAAAAACCTGACTATTCAGGCAAGACATAGTTAAGTGGCCCTTGTGCAAATGAGATCAGTTTACCTGCTTCTTGGAAGAAATACCCTAGGCTCGTCCACAGTGTCGTAAATGGGGCCAACAGCCCTGGGCACCTTCAGCCTTCAGTGGCAAACCCCAGCATTCTGGGCAAGGTTAGGTCATAGGTGGCTGGAGCAGGGCTGGAAGAGACTGAACCCTCTTAGAGGAGTGAGTAGGAAGCCTACCTTCCAGTGTCCCTGTTTCCTCACAGCAGAGGCATGTAAGCCTGGCAGGCTTTAGCTCAATGATCTTCCTTTCCACTATTGAAGCAGGACCCAGGTGGCATCCTATGAGACCCCTTTGGGGCATTGGAGCCTTTAAGGGCATATCCTAAAAGCTGGTAGTTCCCCTGATCTCTATTGGGCTTTTTCTGCCTCTTGGTATCTTAAAAGCCATGCTCAGAAGATCTCACTGAGGGGTTTGAGGATCCCCATCCGCCAATATAAATCTTTTCCATATATCTGGAGCTATTTGGAAAAAGACAAAACAGTGTTATTATCTGGATCAAATAAAGAAGGTAGTAGTTTGCAGGAGAAAAAGATTTGTTCATCAGCATTCAAAAGAAGTTTAAATTTTTTTTAAGTAAAAAGCATGATATGGTAGACCCATAGGAATTCCAGGATATGACTCTCCCCTTTTAAATTTTTTTAAATTGACCTTAAAATATTTGCTGGGTACACTTTAATAATACCTTGACTTTAAAGATTGTAAGAAATACACATAATTCAAAAGGTTTGACAAAGTACAGTAAATGCTTTTGCTCCATATGCAGGAGCATTGTCAGCTTAACCAGTTTAGGAAATCCAATAATAGAACAATGCATACAAACAATGAGGTATAACATGCTTAGCAGCCTCTCCTGTTCTGAGACAGGTTACAGTGGATACATAGGGTACAGTCCTATGTATCCACTGTAACGTGGACATAGGACTGTTTGCCAAATGAAGGTATATGAGTAACATCCATTTGCCAAAGTTGTCCTGGTAGGGGTCCTTAAGGGTTAACTCCAAATGAAGGGGCAGATTGTAGTATAGGACCCCTTGGACAGGATTTCCCAATCTGCCGTGCTGCTTCCCGAGAAAGTTGAAACTGTTTACACAGGGCTATAGCATTCTGGTGATGAATAGTATGAGACTGAATTGCTCGATCTGTCATGGTTGCTCCAAATAATTTTCTTTTGGGTAGCTTGATCAACAAGGGCATTCCTAGGCCCTGGCCAGTTGGCTCAGTGGTAGAGCGTTGGCCTGGCGTGCCGGAGTCCCAGGTTCGATTCCCGGCCAGGGCACATAGGAGAAGCACCCATCTGCTTCTCCACCCCTCCCCTTCTCCTTCCTCTCTGTCTCTCTCTTCTCCTCCCACAGCCAAAGCTCCATTGGAGCAAGGTTGGCCCGGGCACTGAGGATGGCTCCATGGCCTCTGCCTCAGGTGCTAGAATGGCTCTGGTTGCAACAGAGCAACACCCCAGATGGGCAGAGCATCGCCCCCTGGTAGGCGTGCCGGGTGGATCCTGGTCGGGCGCATGCAGGAGTCTGTCTGACTGCCTCCCCATTTCCAACTTCAGAAAAATACAAAAAGAAAAAGAAAAAGAAAAAAGGGCATTCCCTTGTGCTAAAGCTCCAAGGAGCATGGAATGAGCTCGAGTATGTCCTATAAAACATGGAGTTCTATGTTGACTTACAAGTCTTTGAAGAAGGAAGAACTGCTGAAGTAGTTCATCAGCATTTGTCCCTAAGACAGCAGTCTTTATAGTGGAAACAACCATAAATAAATATTTGCTGTCTGTATACAGACTAAATGAGGAATATGGCAAATGCTGAAAAGCCATGATAATGGCATATAATTCTAGACTTTGAGCTGATTTTAAGTTGACAGTTTCAGTATAAAGTTGTCCATTGATTTGCAAGAGTGATTTGCCATTTAGTGGAAGTTTCCCAGAGCCATTGTTGTTGATCCTTTGAAAAAAGGAACAACAATAATTTTGAGGCTCAAAACCTATAAGCTGTAAAGGTCGCCTATGCCCCTTGATAATCCAGGAGGCAACAAGATCAAAATATGGAAGTGTATTCCATGGGCTATTAGATGGTTCAATGTGCCCAAGCTGTAGCTGCTCTTGTACCAATCTAGCAGCTTCCTTTATTAAAAAGATGCCCAGTTAGCCTCTAAATCAGAGGATGCCCTTTCCGGAAAGTTGACTTGAAGTGTTTGTAGTTATTTAATCATGTTTCTAGAACAACAAAGTTTGAGGAAGATGGAGCAGTTGACCGTATGACTCAGTAGATCCTGGAAACTCGAACCTGAGACTGAAATCTCAGGGTCTTACTCAACACAGGAAGGTCTCTTGCTCGTATAAGATTCCTGGAATATGTTTATTTAGGTCAGAGGCATACCTGTCTCCCAGGCCCCATTCAGGCATCTGGCCCCTCCTCTCGGTCCCCTGCCCTCCCTCTCCCCCCCCCCCCTGCCCAGAGAATGCCACTGCGGCTCTGGTCACTTGTCCCTAGTCTCCCAGGACAGGACTGTCCCACGGAGCAGGCGTCTGTGCCCGGCAGCCTTGGTCACAGTGGATTTCAGTAGACGGCTCATTCTCTCCCTCTCGACCCTGTTATCCCCCCGAAACATGAGTTCACGATTTCCCAGCGCCGAGCTGTGGCGGTCGCTTCAGTGACAGAGACAATTACCGAGGTGTTGGCGACTCCTACAGCGGCCCGTGCGGTTATTAATTGGGGTTATGAGAACACTGTGGCAAGGTATTGCTAACACGGTGGGGGGAGGTGAAGGACAGGCTTTGATGCTTTCTCAGAACTCTCGGTGGGATGGCTCCCTGGGTGACTCAGACCTCAGACATTTCACCAGACAGGACGTTGCCCCCGTTGAAGCTGCAGCCCCGCAGACGGCAGGAAAGACCGTGTCCGAGTCCCGGGGTCGCAGCCCTGGAGTTCCTTCGGACGCCGCGTTCTGCGGATGAGGAGACTCAAGCTGCCAGAAGCCACTCGACCCACAGGGGCAGCGGGATCCTGGGCCCCGGGTTTGGGTCGTACCAGAAAGAAACCAAGTCCTCTCTTTAAAATAATACAGGACCAGCCTATCGAGGGATAAACCCGTGTCAATCACTTCATATTTTATGAATATGGGGGATCAAAATATGAAACGAAGAAGCAGTCCAATATGGGATATTTGCTCTGAAAAGAGATAGCAACAATGGCTACTTAAGTAACAATATTTTTCTGTTGGAAAAAATGTATTGATTTTTTTAAAAGAGTTTCGCTTCCCATAGCTTAGACACGTATCGACAGCAGTGGGTTTTCTGTGTCAGGAGAAAACCCGCGACTTACGTCCCGAGTCTTCTGTTTCTCCTTGACTTCTCTGATGGTTTTCCCGTTTTGAAAGAAAACTTTCATTATTGGTATCATTATTATTTTATCATAAAATCATGGGAAGTTTTTCCCCACAAATCCAGGGCCCAATTGAAAGTTAAAAACACAGAACAAAGTAGGGCTTTTCTCATTAAATTTGGTTCAGGCTTTTTTGTTTGTTTGTTTGTTTGTCTGCTGTGTGTTCTTATTTATTTTTCTTATTTTATTGAATTTGTTTTTCCGTTAGGCTTGACGTTATTTGATGTGATCTTTTATTAGTTACATAATTTAGGCAGTGACCCCCCCCCCCATGAGTCCGGTACCAGCTGGCGCCCTGCACAGTTCTCACCACAGTGTGGACTCTGTACCCCCTGCTGCACTCTACACGCCCAGGACTTCTGTAACCGCCCCCTCTCTCCTGAGTCTGGTACCAGCTGACTCCCTGCAGAGTTCTCACCACAGTGTGGACTCCGTGCCCCCTGCCGGACTCTACACCCCCAGGACTTCCGTAACCGCCCCCTCTCTCCTGAGTCCGGTACCAGCTGACTCCCTGCAGAGTTCTCACCACAGTGTGGACTCCGTGCCCCCTGCTGCACTCTACACGCCCAGGACTTCTGTAACCACCACCTCTCTCCTGAGTCTGGTACCAGCTGACTCCCTGCACAGTTCTCACCACAGTGTGGACTCTGTACCCCCTGCTGCACTCTACACCCCCAGGACTTCTGTAACCGCCCCCTCTCTCCTGAGTCTGGTACCAGCTGACTCCCTGCACAGTTCTCACCACGGTGTGGACTCCGTGCCCCCTGCTGGACTCTACACCCCCAGGACTTCCGTAACCGCCCCCTCTCTCCTGAGTCCGGTACCAGCTGACTCCCTGCCCAGTTCTCACCACAGTGTGGACTCCGTGCCCCCTGCTGGACTCTACACGCCCAGGACTTCTGTAACCGCCACCTCTCTCCTGAGTCTGGTACCAGCTGACTCCCTGCACAGTTCTCACCACAGTGTGGACTCTGTACCCCCTGCTGGACTCTACACCCCCAGGACTTCCGTAACCGCCCCCTCTCTCCTGAGTCTGGTACCAGCTGACTCCCTGCACAGTTCTCACCACAGTGTGGACTCCGTGCCCCCTGCCGGACTCTACACCCCCAGGACTTCTGTAACCGCCCCCTCTCTCCTGAGTCTGGTACCAACTGTCGCCCTGCACAGTTCTCACCACAGTGTGGACTCCGTGCCCCCTGCTGGACTCTACACGCCCAGGACATCTGTAACCGCCACTTCTCTCCTGAGTCTGGTACCAGCTGACTCCCTGCAGAGTTCTCACCACGGTGTGGACTCCGTGCCCCCTGCTGCACTCTACACCCCCAGGACTTCCGTAACCGCCCCCTCTCTCCTGAGTCTGGTACCAGCTGACTCCCTGCACAGTTCTCACCACAGTGTGGACTCTGTACCCCCTGCTGCACTCTACACCCCCAGGACTTCCGTAACCGCCCCCTCTCTCCTGAGTCTGGTACCAGCTGACTCCCTGCACAGTTCTCACCACAGTGTGGACTCTGTACCCCCTGCTGCACTCTACACCCCCAGGACTTCCGTAACCGCCCCCTCTCTCCTGAGTCCGGTACCAGCTGACTCCCTGCACAGTTCTCACCACAGTGTGGACTCTGTACCCCCTGCTGGACTCTACACCCCCAGGACTTCTGTAACCGCCCCCTCTCTCCTGAGTCTGGTACCAGCTGACTCCCTGCACAGTTCTCACCACAGTGTGGACTCTGTACCCCCTGCTGCACTCTACACGCCCAGGACTTCTGTAACCGCCCCCTCTCTCCTTCCCGGCCCCTTCACCTGTTCCTCCCCGTCTCCCCAACCCCCTCCCGTCACCAACCATTCCTTTGTTCTCTGGGTCTGAAGTCTGTTTCTGGCTTCTTGACGTTCTTTTTTCTTTTCTGAATCGTGGTGAGAACAGTTTGGTGAGATTGACCGTTAGCAGGTGCAGCGCTGTGAGCTGGAGGGACAGCGTGGTCCAGCTGGCCTCCGGCCGTCCCTCATCGGGCGGGAGCGGAACTCCACGTCCACTGGACAGCAGCGGCTCTCTGTTCTGCTCCCGCGGCCCCTGGCGGCCACCACCTTCTCCTCTCTGTGTGTGTGAGGTCGACTCGCGTAAGGAGCACCAGGCGCTCGGTGTCCTTCTGTGACTGACATGGTTCACCTCTCACGGTGTTTCCTACATCAGGTTTTTCTCCTTTCCAAAGGCCGAATAACACTTCCTTGTTCCGACAGACCGTGTCTTACCCGTGCGTCTGTTGATGGACACCTGGGTTGTTTCTGTATATTGGTTAATTCGTACCTACATGCATCTGTGTATGTTGTGTATAATGCCGCAGTGAACATGGCAATACAGACATCCCTTCCAGATCCCGATTTCAGCTTTTTTTTCCCCGGAAGCGGAACTACTGGATCATAGATAGTCCTCTCTGCAGTTCCTTGAGGCCCTCCTTCCTCTCTCTGTAGCGGCTGCTGCACTGAGTTCCGTGTTGAAGCAGAGAGGACAAACCTTTCGCAATATCGACGATCCTTCCGGGAGCCGCCTCCCTTAGGCAGATTCTAAAGGGATGGTGGTGATTAGCATTGCTACATTACTCTGTGGTGCACAGGGCGTGTGACAAGGCTGGCTTGCTGCAACACCCTGTGTCTGTCCCCAACTTCCAGCTGCTGGTCACTCCGTGGACGAGTCCAGTATCAATGTGTTAGGTCCTTCAGCAGAAAAGAATGTGCTATTCCCTTAGTTGTAGTGATTTTTGTTTCTTAAACAGGTGCTGTTGATATAACAGTTATTTTCATATTTGAATTTTTATCGAGTACTGGCCTATTTTTGAAAAGTTAGTTCCGGGTTTTAGTAGTGCTTTGGTTGTGACATCCTGACGTACAATCATATCAAGTACAAATGAATACTTTTCCTTTTTCCAAATTTATTTGGAGATAACTTGGGAATATTATAAATATATTATAAATTATTTGTGAATAAGTTGGGATTAGAATGTTGTTGTTGTCGTTTTTAAGTGAAAAGAGGGGAGATAGACAGACTCCCACATGCTCCCTGACCGAGGATCCACCCAGCGACCCCCATCTTGGGCGACGCTTAGACCAGTGGAGCCATCCTCAGTGCCCGGGGCCAACACTCGAACCAGTGGAGCCACTGGCTGCAGGAGGGAAGGGGGAGAGAAGGGGGAGAGAAGGGGGAGGGGGAGGGGGAGAAGCCGATGGCCGCTTCTCCTGTGTGCCCTGACCCGGGATCAAACCCGGGACTCCCTACGCTGGGCTGATGCTCTTTCCACTGAGCCAACGGGCCAGGGCCGAATATTGATTTTTATTCTGGCCATTGTGTATATTGTCTTGTATTTCTGCCTTTTTGAAAAAAAACTTGGTATTGTGGCTCCTTGAAAGGTTCTCATGGGCAACTCCTCAGCGCAGCACTGTAGGACTCCTCTCCCCGAGGCTGCCGCTTCGGGGTCCGATGCAGACGCAGCTCAGCAGAGCATCGGCAGGGCCTGCCCAGCTCTCTGCAGACAGGCCGGCTTCGTCATTACCTGGTGGCACCCCCCTCCCCCCGTCCCCACGCCCACACCCCTTTGTTCTCAATCCCAAGCCTTTCCCCTGAGCCTCCTCCCACCTCGCCTGCCTCCTCCTTCCCCGGGGACCCTGGGACGCACTGTCTCTGTGAGTCTCCTCGCTGCTGCTCCCTCACTTATCGTGTGTCCTTATTCTGTGATGGTGTCCAGTGTTTCTCTTGTTTCCTAACGTGATTTAAATCCAAACAGAAACGACTCTGCTTTCTGTTCCTTTCTGTCTCCCTTTCAGCACCTACATTTATGTCATATCCTTAGCACATTCTTATTCGATATTTCTGTGCCAGGCTGGGAAAACACTTCAAGTCATGTTCTGTTATCTAAGACTAATTTAGCCCTACGGTTTGCGTGGACCCGAAGGTCCTGCTAATGCAATGGCGAGCCCCTCTGAACTAATTCTATTCTTTATGTGTATTCTTTTGGTGCCTAGGGTTGAATGAAATGCAGAAGTGGAAGAAAATATACCCTTCGATATAAAAATCTGAGTTATTACTCAGAGATTTCCACTGGAGTTGACAGTATGGGTCAGTTTGCTCAACTATCAAATGAAGGTTGGAGGATTAGAGCTGATGCCCGCAGAGGGCTGAGCTAAGTGCTGGACAGTGAGCTGGGATGTCAGTGAACATCGGTCTCTTCTGCCCAGACAGAGTCGGAGCAAGGCGGCTCTTCCTATCACAATGTTGCTTCACGTTTTCAATGTACTCTTTTAAGCCTGCATCATTTTTCCATAAATTACCGAAGACTCCACATATTTCTCTACGTCCCTCCTTATACAAAAAAAGTATGTATAACAACTTTATATAGAACTCTATAGTATTTATAATACAGTGTGTCCGTAAAGTCATGGTGTACTTTTGACCGGACACAGGAAAGCAACAGAAGATGATAGAAATGTGAAATCTGCACCAAATAAAAAGAAAACCCTTCCAGTTTTTGTAGGAAGATGTGACAGCATGTGCGCATGCACAGATGATGACGTAACATTGTGTATACAGCGGAGCAGCCCACGGCCATGCCAGTCGAGATGTGGATGGTACAGAGGAAAGTTCAGTGTGTTCTGTGGCTCGCTAAATTCGAATCCGTGACCAAAGTGCAACATGAATATCGGCGCATTTATAACAAAGCGCCACCACATAGGAATAACATTACTCAGTGGGATAAGCAGTTGAAGGAAACCGGCAGTTTGGTGGAGAAACCCCGTTCTGGTAGGCCATCAGTCAGTGACGAGTCTGTAGAGGCTATACGGGATAGCTACCTAAGGAGCCCCGGTACTAAGCACAGGGCTGCCGTCACAATGCAAACTCAGGGCGGGACAGTTGACATCTGTTACCGACATGTTCCTCTCTACGCTCTGTTTTCTGCTGTGGCAATCACAGAAGTCACGTTGTCCAAGTTAATGACCTCTGTGGATGGTTTTGAAGTATGACCCTTTCCTTAGAATTCCCACAGACTTCTCATGGAATCTGGGGCAGCGTTGAACAGAACAGGACTAGTGATCGCTCGTGAATCTATTGATGATCCACGCCTCCTGTTCTTGGCTTGTCTTAGAGGCACGGCGAACGGCTCGGCCAGCACCTGTCACTGTCTGCTGTCCCCGACACCTGCAGGATTTTCCGCCTGGCTGTCTGTCAGTGGGTTCTGCCCAGTTGATCGTGTTCTCTCTGCGGCACCTTCACCCTTTACTTCTTCTCCCACTTTCTTGTTGCCCTTTCCATCTCAATCCATGCACACACCTGCATTTGTACTTTCTTTCTCTCAATTCACACTGAACAATAGGACGTTGAAGCTTTTCTTTCCATGTTTCTGGTAGAATTGCTACCTACTTTGTCTTTCTTTCCGAAATGTATTCTGTTTCACAGGCGATTTCCCCCAAAATTATAAAAGGGAACGGTCGCGATAGAGAATAGGTAATCAACGAGACAATGTAAGCAGTGTTCCCGCATCTTTAACCCCGCTGATTGGGACTCAACAAATTCATCTCTTTTATATATAGAGTAAGAAGAGTAATGAGGATTTCACATAATGGGAATGGGAATAAAGTAAATTTTTTTTTTCCTAAAACCTGTATTTTATTGCAATTTCTGAAGTTCTACCAACTAGTAATGTTTTAAAAACGTAAGCCCAGATAAATCTTCGATCGTGTCAGGTATGTTGGAGTAATTTATTTGGATAATATCTGGATGCGGCTGCCTTCAAATGAAAGTGGTAATAATCCTTTAAACTAACATATGCTGTAAACTAACCTTAGGGAAATGGATTGGTGACTATTAAAAAATAGAAGATTTTTCTATGTCCCATAGAAAGTCTGAATCTTAACTGGGCAGTTTATTCTGAACATAGCTATGTACCTGCGTTCACATTTTTCTTCCTGTGGACCCTCAAATCTTCTCTTCTATCTTCATATGCGTAAGCCCAGGCTAGAATTACTTAAAGGGGACAAATAAAATCAAATTGGCCTTTTTTTTTTTAACCTACTAAAATAAGTGTTAAGAATCAATTCATCTCCTAATGTTTATTAGTTGTATTTCTTGGTCATTGTTCCCGGGTATGAGATGCGTGTAACTTGGTAACACCTAAGTGTAACACGTGTGCTATCCTGAGGGATGTCACTTACTGACCACCTCTTAGCTCAGCAGACACCATCTTTACGATGTAGTGAATTCTATTTAAATCGCACTGAAGATTCTGCAAGCTGTTTGTTATCAGGTGATACACGTTAACCACCGTCCTTAGGTGAACACACACACACTCACTCACACCCTTTTAAAATTTCTAGATCATCTTTAAAAAGATATGGTGACAATTGTTCGTCACAATTTTAAACTCTTTTTTAATTCATCGTATGTTTGCACGTCAAATGTAAGAATATATTAATGATTGCCTTGAGCCAAGAAATAATGTCATCGCCCTCAAAGAAAAAATGTACCATCTTCTCACGGCACCACACTGGCTCCTCCCCTTCTATAGATGGCACCGTGTCCTCCTGTAAGCAAATAAATGTCTTAATCTCAGAACCAGAATGGTTGGTATCGATCTCTCTCCCTTTGGCCTTTATCCCAATACAACTTTGATCTCGAGATCAGGGCGGTGTGTTCAGCGTGGACCGGATTAAAATCAATTTGTTATGGGAGAATCTTCGCTGTTGGCGACGGTGTCTTGTAATTGCCGGCAAAGGTCTCTGTGAAAGGAAGCGTGTCCGCCGGCCTGTTCTCAGTCAGAACGCACTGTTCGTGGCAGGAACTGGACGAGCTAGCGTGAGCCCTGAGCAAGGATCAGGGACCCCGTGAAAGAGCAGCCGATCATGCGGACGGGCGCGGACGGGCACAGGTGCCTATCGGGCGGTCCTCCTGGGTCGGCATGTGTCTCATTCTCAGAGAAACCCGTCACCTATCAATGGGCTTGTTTTGGTCACAAGTACCGCCAAAGCAAAGTGCTTACGGGGCTCATTACAAACATGTCATCCTTCTATTTAAACTGTGTGGGGGTGACGGTACGAGGGTCAGAATTATCAGTGTCGGGTTCAGTCAGAGATGGAAGGGAGTCCGTCTGCCGCAGGTTCTAAGGGGGGGGTCTAAGCTCGTTTTCATTCGGGATGTGGAGGAAAACCTGTACTCACTTCTCCTCTCCATACAGGTCCTGGGGGGGGGGGGTCTAAGCTTGTTTTCATTCCAGATGTGGAGGAAAACCTGTACTCACCTCTCCTCTCCATACAGGTCCTAGGGGAGGGGGTCTAAGCTCGTTTTCATTCCAGATGTGGAGGAAAACCTGTACTCACCCCTCCTCTCCATACAGGTCCTGGGGGGGGGGGGTCTAAGCTCGTTTTCATCCGGGATGTGGAGGGAAACCTGTACTCACCTCTCCTCTCCATACAGGTCCTGGGGGGGTAGGGGGGGTCTAAGCTCGTTTTCATTCGGGATGTGGAGGAAAACCTGTACTCACCTCTCCTCTCCATACAGGTCCTGGGGGGGGGTCTAAGCTCGTTTTCATCCGGGATGTGGAGGAAAACCTGTACTCACCTCTCCTCTCCATACAGGTCCTGGGGGGGTAGGGGGGGGTCTAAGCTCGTTTTCATTCGGGATGTGGAGGAAAACCTGTACTCACCTCTCCTCTCCATACAGGTCCTGGGGGGGGGGGTGTCTAAGCTCGTTTTCATTCCAGATGTGGAGGAAAACCTGTACTCACCCCTCCTCTCCATACAGGTCCTGGGGGGGGTCTAAGCTCGTTTTCATTCGGTATGTGGGGGAAAACCTGTACTCACCTCTCCTCTCCATACAGGTCCTGGGGGGGGAGTCTAAGCTCGTCTTCATTCCAGATGTGGAGGAAATCCTGTACTCACCTCTCCTCTCCGTACAGGTCCTGGGGGGGGGGGTCTAAGCTCGTTTTCATTCCAGATGTGGAGGAAAACCTGTACTCACCTCTCCTCTCCATACAGGTCCTGGGGGGTGGGGGGGTCTAAGCTCGTTTTCATTCGGTATGTGGGGGAAAACCTGTACTCACCTCTCCTCTCCATACAGGTCCTGGGGGGGGAGTCTAAGCTCGTCTTCATTCCAGATGTGGAGGAAAACCTGTACTCACCCCTCCTCTCCATACAGGTCCTGGGGGGGGGGTCTAAGCTCGTCTTCATTCCAGATGTGGAGGAAATCCTGTACTCACCTCTCCTCTCCATACAGGTCCTGGGGGGTGGGGGGGTCTAAGCTCGTTTTCATTCGGTATGTGGGGGAAAACCTGTACTCACCTCTCCTCTCCATACAGGTCCTGGGGGGGGAGTCTAAGCTCATTCTCATTCCAGATGTGGAGGAAATCCTGTACTCACCTCTCCTCTCCATACAGGTCCTGGGGGGGGTCTAAGCTCGTTTTCATTCGGGATGTGGAGGAAAACCTGTACTCACCCCTCCTCTCCATACAGGTCCTGGGGGGGGGGGGGGTCTAAGCTCGTTTTCATTCCAGATGTGGAGGAAAACCTGTACTCACCCCTCCTCTCCATACAGGTCCTGGGGGGGGGGGTCTAAGCTCGTCTTCATTCCAGATGTGGAGGAAATCCTGTACTCACCCCTCCTCTCCATACAGGTCCTGGGGGGGGGGGGTCTAAGCTCGTCTTCATTCCAGATGTGGAGGAAATCCTGTACTCACCTCTCCTCTCCGTACAGGTCCTGGGGGGGGGGGGGGTCTAAGCTCGTTTTCATCCGGGATGTGGGGGAAAACCTGTACTCACCTCTCCTCTCCATACAGGTCCTGGGGGGGTAGGGGGGGTCTAAGCTCGTTTTCATTCGGGATGTGGAGGAAATCCTGTACTCACCCCTCCTCTCCATACAGGTCCTGGGGGGTGGGGGGGTCTAAGCTCGTTTTCATTCCAGATGTGGAGGAAAACCTGTACTCACCCCTCCTCTCCATACAGGTCCTGGGGGGGGGGTCTAAGCTCGTCTTCATTCCAGATGTGGAGGAAATCCTGTACTCACCCCTCCTCTCCATACAGGTCCTGGGGGGGGGGGGTCTAAGCTCGTCTTCATTCCAGATGTGGAGGAAATCCTGTACTCACCTCTCCTCTCCATACAGGTCCTGGGGGGGTAGGGGGGGTCTAAGCTCGTTTTCATTCCAGATGTGGAGGAAATCCTGTACTCACCCCTCCTCTCCATACAGGTCCTGGGGGGTGGGGGGGTCTAAGCTCGTTTTCATTCCAGATGTGGAGGAAATCCTGTACTCACCCCTCCTCTCCATACAGGTCCTGGGGGGGGGGGTCTAAGCTTGTTTTCATTCGGGATGTGGAGGAAAACCTGTACTCACCCCTCCTCTCCATACAGGTCCTGGGGGGGTAGGGGGGGTCTAAGCTCGTCTTCATTCCAGATGTGGAGGAAATCCTGTACTCACCTCTCCTCTCCATACAGGTCCTGGGGGGGGGTCTAAGCTCGTTTTCATTCCAGATGTGGAGGAAATCCTGTACTCACCTCTCTTCTCCATACAGGTCCTGGGGGGGGGGGTCTAAGCTCGTTTTCATTCCAGATGTGGAGGAAATCCTGTACTCACCCCTCCTCTCCATACAGGTCCTGGGGGGGGGGTCTAAGCTTGTTTTCATTCGGGATGTGGAGGAAAACCTGTACTCACCCCTCCTCTCCATACAGGTCCTGGGGGGGTAGGGGGGGGTCTAAGCTCGTCTTCATTCCAGATGTGGAGGAAATCCTGTACTCACCTCTCCTCTCCATACAGGTCCTGGGGGGGGTCTAAGCTCGTCTTCATTCCAGATGTGGAGGGAAACCTGTACTCACCTCTCCTCTCCATACAGGTCCTGGGGGGGTGTCTAAGCTCGTTTTCATTCCAGATGTGGAGGAAATCCTATACTCACCTCTCCTCTCCGTACAGGTCCTGGGGGGGGGGGGGTCTAAGCTCGTTTTCATTCCAGATGTGGAGGAAATCCTGTACTCACCTCTCCTCTCCATACAGGTCCTGGGGGGGGGTCTAAGCTCGTTTTCATTCCAGATGTGGAGGAAATCCTGTACTCACCTCTCCTCTCCACAGTCTCCTCTTTTCCGGAATCACAGTCGGAACCCTAGAGTCTCTGTTCTTCTATAAAAGTCCATTTATGCCTCCTCCGTGTCTCTTTGTGGCTTGAGAACTCATTTTATTTTTCATTCTTATAACTTACTTATCCATTTATCGCTGAGGAATATTTCACCATCCTGATGGACCACGGTGGGTGTATCCGTTCCCCTTGGTTGCTTCTGATTTTGGACTATTATGAACAGAGCTGCCATAAATTTTTTTTTTTTGGGGGGGGGGGTTGCAGATTTTGTCGGGACATATTTTCCAACTGATTTGGGTAAATACCGAGGATTCTGTCTCACTTTATCAGAAACCACCAGACTGACTTCCAAAGGGGCCGCACCATCTGCACCCCCCCTGCACCCCCCTCCCCCCCCCCCACAGCAGAGGATGAGAGCTGTTTCTGTTGCTTCTGTGCCGGCATTTGGTGTGGGCGCCGTTTGGTGTCTTTGACACGCTAGTAGGTCTGCAGTGTGTTGCAATATCTCATTCCTGAATGATACAGGTGACTGAGTACCTTTTGGTATGTGTATTTGCCACATAAGTCTTCTTTCATGAGCTATCTGGTCGGATCTATCTCCCCCTTTTCTGTTTGATACTGTTTTGCTGTTGAGAAGTGTTTTCCTCAGGAGACAAACCATGAACCGTTAGCCCCAAGAAGTGAAATGACCAGAGAGGATCTCTAGACAGAAACCTGTAGCTATTTAACAATCGGCACTCTTATCACCGATGGGACGCAAGGTTGATTATATTGCACTTTTCAGGCTGAAATGAGGAGACCGTGGTGCTGAGAAAAGTCTGGTCAGGTGCATCTAGACTTGTCTCCTTCCAGGTCAGGACTCTGGGAATCGACCCCCGACCGCCTTTCCAGACAGAGCCCTGGCTGGTGCCTGCACGCTCCTTCCGTCAACACACCCGAGCCCGTGGACTCGTCCCTGTCACGGACCAGACAGCCCAGTGTTCCTTCCTCTGGAAGTCTTCCGAAGCCACTCCCGTGAGAAGGCTTGGGTGTAGCAACCGCTCTGTGTGCAGAGAGCTGTTGCCTTGTTTGTTACAACACTCTGCAGGCAGGGGCAGTATCTTTCCAAATGTATTCTGCAGAAAACAGAGGCACAGAGGACTGAATTGGTATGCCTTCCCCCCCCCCCCCCCGTCATTCAGCTAGTTAGTGATTGCCATGGGGTTTGACCCAGGGTACAGCATTCCCTGCCTGACCCTGCGTGGCACCTGACATTGAGCCTCTTCTGCTGCTATTTGGATTCAAGAGCATTTCATGCGTCCGTCAGATAGCCAGATAGCCATTTTCCCCCACTGGATTTACATCAGTGTTTGCTTCCTTCTGTTGTCTTTCTTCTTGAAGAGAAGGATCATGAGCGGAATTCTGAATCTCATATCTTTATCATCAGTTCAGCTCAAAGAACATAGTAGGTGTTTAAAACACAGGAGGAATGGACACCTAATCTATTTAGCCATTCGCGACAGCATGGGTGGACCTTGAGAACATGATACTGAGTGAAATAACTAAATCAGAGAAACCTATGAATCATATGATTTCACAGATAGGTGGGGTGTCACACTGAGACTCGTGGACGTAGATAAAAGTGAAGCGGTTCCCAGGGGAACAGGGATTGTAAGGAGGGACAGACAGACGGTGACAGAAAATGATTTGACTCTGGGTGGCGGGCACACAACACAGTCAGCAGTTCAGATGCGATAGAGATGTTCACCTGCAACCTGTGTACTCTTACTGATCAAGGTCACCCCTTTAAATCTAATTTTCTAAGTAAAAATAATAATAATATTTTCATTAAAAAGTACTAGTCTGAAGTAGAAAAAAAAATGGAAATAAAAAAGCCCAGTCCAGTAGGGGTTTGGGTGGAAGTGACGCCCACACTTTGCCCCTTACATTTCGCCCTGGGGCGCGTGCAGCAACGGCTGCCGCGTGGAGATGACTCGCCGTGGGACGGGGGCAGGAGGGAGGAGGGCAGTGGGGGTTTGAGGCAAGGGCAGCCTGTATGAGTTCTCCGTTGCTACCGGACGTAATGGCTGGAAAGCCCACAGGTGCTGATCCCGCGGTCTCTGGAGCTAGGAGTCTGGGCAGAGCTTGGCTGCGTCTCCAGCTGAGGGTCCCACGAGGCGGCGCTCGGGGTGTCTGCCAGGCTGTGGTCTCAGCGCCGAGCCAGGGTGACCACGCATGTCCCTTCACCTTCGCTGCCTTCTGGGGATGGAAGAGCAAGTCGCAGTCTCGCCGCAGTCCGGGGGTGAGCCCAGCAAGACAGCACCAGGAGGGTTGGCATCTTCACAGTCAGAGCACCGCACACTCTCTGGGAGTCTTCAGGATGGTCGGCCTCTGTGTGGTGCCCCATGGCTGCCTCTCCAGCGAATGGGAGCTCTGGGCACCATCTGGGGAGGAGGAGGTGAGACGCCATGTTGATGGCGATGACTGAACTAGCCACAGGTGTGCTCAAGCAAACGACAGCAGTCACCAACGCTCAGAGACCTCGTGCCGTGTACGTCGAGACTTGGCAGTGTTTTCCCAGAGGTCCTGCAGCGACAGTCTGCTTCAGCTAACCACGGAGGGGTCCTCAGTGGGGAGTTTACAAGTGTCCATTGAAGTAACTGTTGAAGGCGTGTGAGTTCTCCATGGGAGTATTTGTATTCTCTTAACACAGGGACCAGGGGCGCTGGGCTCACCCTGCAGAAGGGAGTCTGCAGAGAGAAAATAGGGGAACAGGACAGAGCCTTGCTGGGGGCTGCTGGTGACCTCTGAGGCCCCATCGCCCCTTCTCTACCTTCACAGAGGTTTATTGAGAAATGAAGACTGCATTTATTTAAGGTGTACAATGTGAAATAGACAGATAGATACATAGATACTGATAGATAGATAGATGATAGATACATAGATAGATACATAGATAGATACTTAGATAGATAGATAGATAGATAAATGATTACCACAATCAAGTTAATTAACACATCTCTCACCTCACATAGTTATAGCTGTGTGTGTGCGCACGTGTGCGCGCGTGCGTGTGTGTGGTGAGAATGCTTAGAATCTACTCTCTCAGCAAAGTTTACATTCACAGTACAGTTTCATTAACTCGCGTCACCATGGGCCATGCTAAGATCTCCAGAATGTCTTCATCACAGGATGGGCACGTGTGCCCGTGGCCAGCATGTCCTCAGCCCTCCCTCCCCCCCCCCCCCCGTCCCCCACGGCCCTTGGCAGCCGCTGCTCTCTCTGATTTTAAAGTGTTCCCTGTTCAGCTTCTCCATATAGGCGACGCCACACGCTGTTTGACTCTCTGCGTCTGGCTGGTTCCGTTGGGCGTGAGGCCTCCCTGGTTCATCTGCACGGTCACCCGGGGCCGAGGCGGCGGTCCCGTGGGAGAGTCGGGAGGCAGGGAGGGGCCCCCACGTGCACGCCTTTCTCCCGGGTGACTGTGGGGCTCTTTGGTTCTCACGCTCAGGGGACGCACACTCCAGGCCGGTGTGCGTTACGTCTCGGTCTCACCGACCTTCCGATAAGTCGTCGGGTCTCCATGTGTGTCTCCATCACTTCTTTTCTTGTCTGTATTTGGATAAGTGACTTCATATCTGCCTTCTATAAAACTAGGGACAATGGTGCCCTCCCCCCCGAAAGGGTCATGGGGAAGATGAACGGTCGCTCTACAGAGAGGGTTTGGACAGCACTCGGCCTCTGTCAGGCTCCACACGGATGTTAACCATGTTTACGGCTGTATTCAGTTAAAGGTCTTCCAGGAGGCATTTCCATCCACCGGGCTCTCTATGTCTTATTCCATTTTCATTTCTCCATTTGGGCCCTTCCAGCGCTGAAGGCCTGATTTTATAGATACGCGGAAATGTGCGCTCCGCCTTGCTATCTGCATCTTGCCTAAGTTAATTATTTTCGTAAGGATATTGAGGACATGAATCTTTCTTAGATAATGAAGGCAGTTAGGCTGAGCATAGTTATTTTTATATCCTTTGAACAGGTACTTTAGGATAGTTTTTAAAAAATTGATTTAATTACTTTAAAAATCCTTTTTTTTTCCTTTTTCTTTAAAAAAAAAAAAAGAGAACCGTGGTTTCACCTTATTTCTGTTTTAATTTAGAAACATTCATCTTTCTTATACCTTTATTGTATCGTTCCTTATGTGGTCCTCCTTGAGGCTCCAGTGACAGAAAACAAGTCCAACTGAATTAGGAAAAAAAAAAAAAAAAAAAGGGAGACGCATTAAAATCCCCATCTGCGGAGTTTTCCGAGGAGCTGGAACCCCTTGGTGGGAAGCCGCTCGGTCCCTCAGGTGCGGGGATATCTGCGTGGACGGCTGTGTGGGCTCCGTCCACGGGAAGAGCGGGGATTGAAGGACAGTCTCCTCGTCTCCTGTCGTGTGCTCAGGGCCGTGGTGTGAGCTTGCCGTGTGATCCACAACAAGGACCAGGCGGGTCTTCGGCTGCAGCCTCCCAGGCGAGCCGAGGAAGTATTCGGATCATCGGCGCTCTGGTTCTGTGGTTCTGTGTACCAGGGAGAGGCTTCCTCCAGACCCGGTTTGCTTGGGACCTGTTGCTTCAGATTGCTTTTTTTTTTTTTTTTTTTTTTTAATATCAGAGTTGAAGCTGCAGGTTCCCACTCTAGAGTGACTGGACAAACTTCAGATCACTGAGTTGTAAGTAACTCAGTCAAGTCCTGGAAAGAATGTCTGGTGGTTCATGTCTCGGTAAGCTTTCATTCGGCTGCCTTCAAGGCAAGGTTTTAAAGTCAACACACGCCAACACATAAAATCAGAATTAATTTTAAAAATTAAAATCCAGAGGAGAGGAGAAAAATGTTTTAACACATATATAATTATCCCATAATGAAATATAAATTTGTGTGTGTGTGATTTCTGGAAGTAAAGTGGGCAGAGATAGTCCCAAGGCACAAGACAAGAGTTCTCATTCTTTGTAACTTGAAAGAAAAAAAAAGTGACCATGTGCTTCTGTGTTTGTATGTAATGTATCAAAGGGAAACAGACACATTTAATTCTGATATTTTAAGCATTGCTACTTGGCCAAATGAAGATTGCTAGAGATACATAATTGTACTTCATACAATGTAATTCAGAAGCAGAATTTCCAGTATCTCTCAATACCAGGGTGATGGATTTTGTGACTATAATAAACAAACAAACAAACAAAAACTAACAAACAAAAACACTTGGAAAGACATGCTTGTGATGTCAACTGATGCAGGCAGAAATTCATTGTCTTACTTTTTGATCAAAGAGAAATATCACCCTGATGAGGATTTTTTATTTGTGTCTGTTTTACCACATTTTAGAGTTTGTTTTATCATTAGCAGATACGGGCGTAGAATTTGTATATGCATTTATATATTGATATATATATATATACATACACTCATCTATCTCAAGCTTGCAAGTTTAATGCTAATGAACTACTTGGACTCAGATTATGTATTTATCTTCGAAAATCAGCAGCTTCTCAGCACCCTCCTCTCCATCAGTCTAATTAACCATGGCTGGACAACAGATTTATCCTGGCAGCAGGAAGCTTTAGACATTCTCCAGTTTATGCATCCAAGGAGGGGAGGCGTGGGACAAGGAGAAATCTGATTGTGAGAATAATATAGAATTTCATGAGCTGGTATTGACAGGAAGATTAGGAACCGACCCACCAGGATCTCAGCCCAGCCAGGAAAACATGATTAAAGTAACATGCTCATCTCTGCCTGTGTCTCCGTGTGACAGCCATTGGGTCGGGCTCCGTGGAGGGTCATGATCTCGTTCGGTGAGAAGTCGTGTGAGAAATGAAAGTGAGGACGGATATTTGAGAGATCTGGCTGGCAGAAGTATCAACGGGGAAGACATCTAGTTCATTTCTGACTCTGGGAGCGTTCTCAGTTCCGGCGAGATGTCTTGTTCATTTCACAGCAGTGCAACGGGATCAGGGAACGGCTTTCTTCCAGACTGAGGTGTGTAACTGATGCTCTCTGCTTAAGGGATTACAAACCAGCATCCTGGCTGTGAAGAGGTATTAGAGACACTCACTCTTCTTTTTTATAAGACTTTATTTATTCCATTTTAGAGAGGAGAGAGAGAGAGAGGCAGGGAGAGAGAGAGAGAGAGAGAGAAGGGGGAGGAGCTAGAAGCATCAACTCCCACATGTGCCTTGACCAGACAAGCCCAGGGTTTTGAACCGGCGACCTCAGTGTTCCAGGTTGAGGCTTTATCCACTGCGCCACCACAGGTCAGGCCACTCACCCTTCTTCTATAAAACAGAATAAACCTAAAGGACTCTTGTCTAATCCATGTGTGAAACCTATTTGACAATATTCCAGTATGGACCATCTGTCCATATAGATAATAGTGGAAGAGGATGGGGGGGATGTGGGGAAATTTCCAGAGCCTTTGAGTACCTGTCTGGGGAGAGCTGCGTAAGGAAGACATGTTTTTTCTCTCCGGTGATGTTCGTAGCGGCTGGCACACAACTCTCGAAGGTCATAATTGAGTGAATGGGTGATAAATCCATGTACTGTACTCGGTATTACTCAAGAGGTACAAAGTTGGGAGAAGAACTTTGACAGTTTGCTTAAGAATCCTTTATTCTGGCCCTGGCCGGTTGGCTCAGCGGTAGAGTGTCAGCCTGGCGTGTGGGGGACCCGGGTTCAATTCCCGGCCAGGGCACATAGGAGAAGCGCCCATTTGCTTCTCCACCCCTCCCCCTCTCCTTCCTCTCTGTCTCTCTCTTCCCCTCCCGCAGCCAAGGCTCCATTGGAGCAAAGATGGCCCGGGTGCTGGGGATGGCTCCTTGGCCTCTGCCCCAGGCACTGGAGTGGCTCTGGTCGCGGCAGAGCGACACCCCGGAGGGGCATAGCATTGCCCCCTGGTGGGCAGAGCGTCTCTCCCCATTTCCAGCTTCAGAAAAATACCAAAAAAATAAAAAATCCTTTATTCTGTCTGTCCTTCCTCCATATTACCCATGAGCAACAGAGAAAGAAAAAAGGAAAGAAAAGAGAAAGGAAGGAAGAAATGGGAAAATAAAGAGAAAGAGAGAGAGGAAGGAAGGAAGAAAGGAAGGAAAAAGAAAGAAAAGAAAGAATAAAAGAGAAAGAAAAAAGAAAACAAAGAAAGAAGGAAAGAAGGGAGAAAGGAAGGGAAAAAGAAAGAGGAAGGAAGGAAGGAAGGAAGAGGAAGGAAGGAGGGAGGGAGAGAGGGAGGAAAGGAAGGAAGGAAGGACAGAAGGAAGGAAGGAAAGAAAGAACGAACCTTCAAATCCATTTGGTGATTTCTGGCTCTGATACATTTCGAGCAATAGAGATTATTCTATAATATAAGTAATCATTATTGTATTAGTCATTAAAATCACTCCACTCGTCATTTTTATTTCTAAGTGTTAATTTTTTAAAAAATCTTCAGAATGTAGACATAATACGAGGACAGGACAGCCCCCCCCCTTTTCTATAGCAAAGCTTTTCCATAGAAGCATGGCACACAAGCACGCAAGCAGAAGGCCAGGCTGGTTCTGTTCCCTGAGGCGTGTCTCTCGCAGAGGAAGTGGGGTGCCCTTTGCAGAGCCTCCAGCCTTACCTGGGGAGCCCCTGGACCTCCCTCTGCAACGCATCATCCTTCCACCCCAGAGCTGACAGGAGGGCAGTGCCCAGTGGGGCCCCATGGCCGCGTCTGTGAGTGGAACGGAACGTGCAGGTGTGGAAACGGACCACGCGGACACTCACAGAACCTGGCGCTTCCAGTGTGGGGCAGAGCGGTTCGAAGCCAAGGACGCCACAGTCTTCACCGCAGCGAAATGTCTATTCCCACTCATGGTTTGAAGTGTCCAGACAATAATTTAGACATTTTCTAAAGCTTTTTTGGAAAATTTTCACAAACCATGTGACTGTGTTGTTGGAAATTTTAAGTACTAAAGCAATTATCCATTATTTACTGTTTTAGGATTACCTCCGAGAACTGTGATCCTTTCTCTCTGTTTCTCCATGACAACCAAAATCAGTCTGTTTTTGGATAAAATTGTATCAGATATGTCCTTGAGGCCATTAATCATATTTCATTGTTTTAAATTAGCTTTACCTCCACCTTAGGCTACTCTTGACCACAAATCAGCACTTTGCTTTTAATATTCACGAATGAAAACAGGGATCAGCTTTCTTATTCCTGTGGCACATATTTTTATGACTCTGTCTCTTGCATTAATGTGTTATTGGCTAGAAGATGGTTGTATTGAAGAATTAGTTTTGTAATGGTAATTGTTTTAGCTTCATAGGTAATTAACTAACTTTAGAAAAGACAGCAATAATTGAAATACTTGATTTATAAGCTAAGAAAATTTTTCACCGATCTGACCCTCCTGAGTATTATTTTTACTGGCACATTTTATGCTAGTAAATTATTGTATTATTATTATTATTATTATGCTATTGAAAACACTGTAAAAAATTACTATATTTGGAAAGGTTCTCATTTAATTATGATAATTAAAACAGAGAAAAGAATTAGTAAATTAAGACTCATGCTAGTGGCAGCTTTGCATCAAATGATTTTTGTCGAACCGTCATAGAGCTTGCCCGGAAATGGCCACTCAGGGTCACTCGTAAACCTCTGGAAACACCTGCTCGGATAAAGGCAGCGTCCCGTGGTGGCTGAGAGCGCGGGTCCTAGAGCCAGCCTTCTGCACTGTGTCACATGGAGCAAAGACATCTTCATGAGCCTTGATTCACTCACTTCTAACATAGGGGCAGTGAGGATTGTTAAAGGTTAGCTGACTCTGCCTGAGTTCTCAGGTTCCAAGCCCTGGGCTTCCGGGTCAAGACAGCTGTTCCCCCACCTCCCATTACCTTCTCTCTCTCTCTCTCTCTCTCTCTCAAATTAATAAAAAGTTTTTAAAAATGTTCATGAGTTCTGTGAGTGGTTAGGGCAGTGCCTGGCAGAGGAGGGCACAGTGTCCCCTCTGGACAGCTTGAAACAGAAAGGGGTAGTCTTGTACCCGAGAGAAAGCAGGCAGGTCAGCAAGGTTGAACTGCAGCAGTTACAAAGCCGTGGGGTCTGGGGTGTTCAACCTGTGTTTTTGTTCCCTCGTTTGTTAAAACTGCTGTTTATATTCGATCGCATAGCACATGAAAAGGTTGAGCAGAGTGTTTCGCCAAACAAAACCAGGCTAATCCCTCCTCCCTTTTAAACAGCAAGCGGTAAGATATTTGATCAAATCTCGGGTGTCTTTGGTCCCGAAATACATCATCGTTTCATCACCCACAAAGGAGACAACGACGACAGACTCCCAATTAATCTCTGACCCAGTGTTTCCTTCACGCTGAGGCTTCTCATTTAAATTTATCGCAGTCAGTTTTTCAGATCGAGACCTAGACTTCACTGTGTTCTATCTGGACATAGGTGAACATGGAAAGGGAAGTGTCGGTCCCACGGGGCCGCCCCAAGGGGGACACACACCGCCCCCTACAAACAAACACGTGGACTTTGTTGCTCTTAAACCTCTGACTCTCCCGACGAGAAGGTAGGACCAGGTACGCACCGCAGACGGTCACCCAGATCAGTGCACACAGGGAAGCTTCCGCTGTGTCCCGAGGTCTGGGGAAGCTCGCCATAACGCGTGCCGATGTGGACACAGCGTGTCTCGTTCAGGGAAGCTTCCGCTGTGTCCCGAGGTCTGGGGAAGCTCGCCATAACGCGTGCCGATGTGGACACAGTGTGTCTCGTTCAGGGAAGCTTCCGCTGTGTCCCGAGGTCTGGGGAAGCTCGCCATAACGCGTGCCGATGTGGACACAGTGTGTCTCGTTCAGGGAAGCTTCCGCTGTGTCCCGAGGTCTGGGGAAGCTCGCCATAATGCGTGCCGATGTGGACACAGTGTGTCTCGTTCAGGGAAGCTTCCGCTGTGTCCCGAGGTCTGGGGAAGCTCGCCATAACGCGTGCCGATGTGGACACAGTGTGTCTCGTTCAGGGAAGCTTCCACTGTGTCCCGAGGTCTGGGGAAGCTCGCCATAACGCGTGCCAACATGGACACAGCGTGTCTCGTTCAGGGAAGCTTCCACTGTGTCCCGAGGTCTGGGGAAGCTCGCCATAACGCGTGCCAACATGGACACAGCGTGTCTCGTTCAGGAAACACACTTAAGTCCTTCGTCTGTTCAGGCAGCTGTCACCAAACTCCAGACGGGACAGGGAGGCCGGCAGGGGGAAGGTTAGAAATGACAGGCATATTCTCGCAGCTCTGGAGGCTGGACGTCCAGGAACGGGGTGTCCGGTGAGGGCTCCCTGGCTCACAGAGGGCGTCTTCTCTCTGCACCCTCACATGGTGGGAGGGAGGAGCTGCCCGTGGCCTGGTTTATAAGGGCACTAATCTCCTTCGTGAAGACCCCACCTTCATGACCTGATCCCCTCCCAAAAAGCCCCACCTGTTGACACCCTCGCATTGGGGGTTAGTTTTCCACGTGTGAGGGAGACACAGACGTCCAGTCCACGGCATGCAAAGGCACGCATTTGACATCACTGGGGTGAAGGGAGAAACCGCAGGGAAAACGATCTCTTTTCTTCTAAAGGTTTTCAGAGGCCAATGTGAGAAGCATGTGGGGAGCCAGGTGAAATTCAGATTTCTGGGTCCAGTCCCTAAGGAGAACCGGACTCGGAGTTCAAGAGTTGACCCCAGGGACCTAGTTGGAATAACGATGGGAGGACCCAGACACTTTTGACCAACCTTTAAGGAACCGGGTCCGCTATTACTTGGTTGCTGGGCCTTCTCTCCCACGCCATGTGGTCTATTCTGAAATCTCACAGGGTGGCCTCTGTGTTAGGTTGTCCTGGGGGACGGACAGACACACCCCGACAGCACAGACGTGTGTCGTCACCGCTCTCCTGGTTTCACAATGTCAAGCCCACCGAGGCCACCGTGACAGTTTGGAGCGTCAGGGACAGTCGGGGAAGACAGGGCTGTCCCCTGGGCGGGCGGCTGGGCGTCTAACGACTCCCCAAGGGCCCTGCTTCCCCATCACAGTGAAGGTCATGCTCGCAGTAGGGGGTGTCAGAGGGTTTTACAAACGGCCATTAAGACTTAACTATTCTGGCGAGGCAGGTAATTTTCTCAGCGAGCAGGTGGCCACCTCTCTCCAAGGGGCAGGGACACAGGGGTTAAGTGAGGCGGGCAGATGCATTCTGAAGGATGGGGTAACGTGTCGGTCTTCCAGGAGTCCTGCTTTTTCCTAGGGCAGTGATGTCCTGCTGGCATTTTGTGTGTGTGTGAGATAACAGTGAACTCTCGTTGTTTTAGGCAAATAGTACAACAGAAAACATAGAGTCACAAGGACACGGCACACAGGACAGTACCTGTAATGCCGTCGGGGGGTGCACTGCCCCACTGTCTCCCCCCGAAGGACGGGGACCCCCTCCGGTGAGAGGGAGAGGCGGTAACGTTAGCTGTGTCCGCCTGTCAGGGTTTTCTCTGACAGCGCTTTATAAAGACACTCGGAACCCAGTGCGGCTGTTGGTCACCGCCTGTCCTTTGGAATTCTCGTGGTGGGACTCTGTGAGCTGCCTTCACTCTCACTTCCTGAATTCCGTTCCCGTTTCCCCCACTGGCCCCGTCTGTCTCCTCACAGCGGGCACCTCCTCTTCGAATCGTAGGGTTAAGAGCGAAACCAACCTCACCCTCAACCAGACCCCAAACGTACCGTTCAGTGTCCATCGCTGAAACCTGGTACCACTCCAGTCTCCAGAGGCCACAGCTCCTACGTAGAGAAGGCGAGAAACCGCTTGGGAAAGCAAAGGGGTGGCTCCCCTGGAGTGACGGCCCCCCCGGGGGACCTGTGGAGGCACCCAGACCCTCAGTCTACACCTCCTGCTCCAGGTGTCCACACTACCCCGGGGGACCTTTGGGGGCACCCAGACCCTCAGTCTACACCTCCTGCTCCGGGTGGCCGCCCCCCACCCCCGGGGGGACCTTTGGGGGCACCCAGGTCCTCAGTCTACACCTCCCTCTCCGGGTGGCCGCCTCCCACCCCCGGGGGGACCTGTGGGGGCACCTAGACCCTCAGTCTAGACCTCCCGCTCCGGGTGGCCGCCTCCCACCCCCGGGGGGACCTTTGGGGGCACCCAGACCCTCAGTCTACACCTCCCGCTCCGGGTGGCCGCCTCCCACCCCCGGGGGACCTGTGGGGGCACCCAGACCCTCAGTCTACACCTCCTGCTCCGGTGGCCGCCTCCCACCCCCGGGGGGACCTGTGGGGGCACCCAGGTCCTCAGTCTACACCTCCTGCTCCGGGTGGCCGCCCCCCACCCCCGGGGGACCTGTGGGGGCACCCAGACCCTCAGTCTACACCTCCTGCTCCAGGTGGCCGCCCCCCCCCGGGGGAGTGTCACCTTGCCTCTGAGCAGCCTGGCCTCTGGCACACGTGTAGCACACATCGGCACACTCACACGGTGTCCAGGCTCAAGTGCATCAGAGAATCGCCATGACGATTCTAATAGATCAGCATCGGACGCTTTGTACGTGTGCAGAAAAGGGTTTGCTTCTTTTTTGGCTTCTTGACAGAAATACTTCAAAACATTTTGGTTGAAAATAGAAACTTTCTTACCAACCGTATAGTTGACAGATATGAGTTGGGAATTTTAACGTCGGCGGCCAACCCTTTCAGGGGAAAAATATATATATATATTCTTTATGTTGAAAAAGTGACGTGTGTGATGAAGTGATTAAGAAGTGACGGTAGATATGAAGGTTCTGGGACGTCACAAAGGTCTTTATTATTGTTTTTTGGCAATGACTCTAGGTGTTTTTGTAATGGCTTCACTTCCTATGTGAAGGGTATTAAAGCTGGCTCCACTTCACTTTGCCAATGGGCACAACCAGCAAACCCAATGGTAACTGCTGTTTCTTCGTGTGTGTTTACCAAAAACAACGCAAACACAGGAAAACAAGCAGCACCTTGATTTACTGACGAGGCAATGTGTTGGTGACGCTCGTCTGTGATTCTGCAGGATCCTCCAGGGTTCCGAGTCAGCAAAGGGCCCTGGCTTCCTAATCTCAATGTCTCCGATGCGTCTGTGCAGCCCAGGGGTGCTGCGGAATACTGTCCTTTCTGTATGCCGGAAACTCAGGGCTCCACGGCAGTCTCCGCGTCTCTCCAAACATTTCCACATTCAAACACGTCAGCTGAGCTTCTCTCCCACGTGCTCTCAGGCGCCTCAGCTTCCGTGGACCTCATGGAAACACTGTCGAGTAGGTATGATTATCCCTGTTATTTGGGTCATGAATAAACTGAAGGTGAGGAAACTAAAGTGACTCCCTTCACCTCCACGGTCCCTGCTTCTGGCAACAAAAGGATGTTTTCATTTGCCCTGAAGTTCCCAAGTCCAACCACGTTTTCAAAAGAGTGTATATGAGCCTGACCAGGCGGTGGCGCAGTGGATAGAGCGTCGGACTGGGACGCAGAAGACCCAGGTTCGAAACCCCGAGGTCGCCGGCTTGAGTGAGGGCTCATCTGGTTTGAACAAGGCTCACCAGCTTGAGCCCAAGGTCGCTGGCTTGAGCAAAGGGTCACTCGGTCTGCTGGAGCCCCCAGGTCAGGGCACATATAAGAAAGCAATCAATGAACAACTAAGGAGCTGCAATGAAGAATTGATGTTTCTCATCTCTCTCCCTTCCTGTCTGTCTGGCCCTATCTGTCTCTCTCTCTGTCACACACACACAAAAAAAGACTGCATATGGTGTCAAAGTGCATAAAATAGCATGACATTCTTTTCCAAACACTGTGTCAGTATTTTCAGTAACGTTAACATGTACATAGTATGTCTCCTGTCCTTCTGTTAGCTAAGGAGAGGGTGCATTTTGTAGAGACAGTAGCTTTACAAGTAGAACCACAACATGCCTAATGGCTGCATAAAATTAAGCTCTTCAGAAAGCTAAGCAGCACACCCTTTGACAGCATATTATACCGTCGTTATAGCTTTCTGCTATATTGATAATATAGCTGTGTTCTGTCATCAATAATAGCAAATAAAACAGAAGGCTGCCCATTAATTTTTTTCTTGGATTTATCCATTTCTTTTAGATTTTTTTTTTTTTTTGCAGGAAAGAAAAACATAAAGCAGAAAATATTGATTCAATTTTCCATCAATGTTTCCAGTGAAGTGTTAAATTTGAGTTTCCAATTAATTTGTTTGAAAGACTTGAAAGAGATGTTGATTCTTGGGATTGAGGATCAATGCCGTCATTGATCAGTGAGAAGAGCTTCCATTTAGTGTTTTTGCGTCCTGTTTAAAACCCCTGTCAAGAGGTCTGATATTTCTATTCCTAGGGAATATTCTGATATTTCTATTCCTGGGGAATATTCTGATATTTCTATTCCTGGGGAATATTCTGATGTTTCTATTCCTGGGGAATATTCTGATATTTCTATTCCTGGGGAATATTCTGATATTTCTATTCCTGGGGAATATTCTGATATTTCTATTCCTGGGGAATATTCTGATGTTTCTATTCCTGGGGAATATTCTGATATTTCTATTCCTGGGGAATATTCTGATGTTTCTATTCCTGGGGAATATTCTGATATTTCTATTCCTGGGGAATATTCTGATATTTCTATTCCTGGGGAATATTCTGATATTTCTATTCCTGGGGAATATTCTGATATTTCTATTCCTGGGGAATATTCTGATATTTCTATTCCTGGGGAATATTCTGATATTTCTATTCTTAGGGAATATTCTGATATTTCTATTCCTGGGATATTCTGATATTTCTATTCCTGGGGAATATTCTGATATTTCTATTCCTGGGGAATATTCTGATATTTCTATTCCTGGGGAATATTCTGATATTTCTATTCCTGGGAAATATTCTGATATTTCTATTCCTGGGGAATATTCTGATACTTCTATTCCTGGGGAATATTCTGATGTTTCTATTCCTGGGGAATATTCTGATATTTCTATTCCTAGGGAATATTCTGATATTTCTATTCCTAGGGAATATTCTGATGTTTCTATTCCTGGGGAATATTCTGATATTTCTATTCCTAGGGAATATTCTGATATTTCTATTCCTAGGGAATATTCTGATATTTCTATTCCTAGGGAATATTCTGATATTTCTATTCCTGGGGAATATTCTGATATTTCTATTCCTAGGGAATATTCTGATGTTTCTATTCCTGGGGAATATTCTGATGTTTCTATTCCTAGGGAATATTCTGATATTTCTATTCCTGGGGAATATTCTGATGTTTCTATTCCTGGGGAATATTCTGATGTTTCTATTCCTGGGGAATATTCTGATATTTCTATTCCTGGGGAATATTCTGATATTTCTATTCCTGGGGAATATTCTGATATTTCTATTCCTGGGGAATATTCCAGTTGTTGGAAACCTCTGTGACCCTCTCAGCGTGTCCTCCTTTGTCCCGATCCTCCCGATGGTCCCGGTCCTGCTCCCCCTCAACGCAAGGCAGCCGACGCCCATTGAAGAAAGCTCTGTTTTGCTGGAGTCCCTGGCCTCCTCCTGTCACCAGGATGAGCGTGTCCCGCTCCTTTAATTACTCCCCATACAATCAGGTTTCCAGTTCTGGATTGAGTCCCCCGCCCAGTTCTAGTCACCCTGCTGGTGACCTCCTTCTGAGAGGACATTCATGCTAAGAAAACACCGTTCTTACTTCCAATTCCGCAGTAACCAGGCAGCCCTGTGACACTCCAATCACTCAGCCACGTTGCCTGCCGGGTGCACGGCCCCCTCGGGAGCAGTCTCCAAAGGCGAGCTGATAAGCTCTGTGCGGTTCTCGATCAACCTGACCACGGAGACCTTCCCGAAATAGTCACCCGAGGTCTGGCTGCCTGTTCTTGAGACACATCCTCCCTCTTGGTGATCACTGTGACTGCTGCGAGCTCTTAGTGGTATGCTTGACTGTTCTGTAGAATTCTGTATTGACTTAAGTAGGGTACCGCTTTTGTGAGATCAGGGAACACAGACTATGTTGCTAAGACTCTGTGTCTCTGTGCTGTGGTGGTTGTTGGGGTTAAATTATATTAGCTTCTCATGTGATCAGGGTTCAGTTCCGTGATAAGACCATACTAAAAATAATATAACCATGCCTTTCATACAAACATAAAAGGAATATGTGTCCAGAGGTAGGGGTGGGGTGGACGGGGAGCATCGGGGGCAGAGTGATTAGATGAGGTCAAGAAAACCAAGGGCCAGATGGCATGGGTGTCATGAGTTGTTCTAAGGCAGTGGGTCTCAACCTTTCTAATGCCGTGATCCCGCAATACAGTTCCTCATGTTGCGGTGACCCCAAACCAAAAAATAATGTTGGTGGCTACTTCATAACTGTAATTTTGCTACAGTTATGATTCGGAATGTAAATACCTGATATGCATTATGTATTTTTTGATGGCTTTAGGCGACCCCTCCGGGGTCGCGACCCACAGGTTGAGAACCGCTGTTCTAAGGACTTCAGTTCAACTGCATCCAAAGAAGGCAGTGTCACCCAGGGACAGACCTGGCTGCTGATGGCCACGTTTGCCTCAGGTTGACAGTGAGAAGGTGGCGAGAAGTTAGTCTCTGAACGGGGGAGAGTTGAGATACTGGGGTATAGAGTCAAAGATGGCATCACGATTTCCAACAAGCAATGGAACTGTTGGCTTGCTTTGACTTAGAAGGGGTTTCTTTTTGCAGGTTTGGGTCTAGGTAGAGCTACCCCCCATATCTGATCTCAATGTGCTTTTAACACAGTCCATTCCACAATGGTTAGCCCAGATCGTGTGCCTGATTTGATATCACGACAGGACCTTGAACCCAGTCCTCTGGCCCTCTCTCTTACAACCATGGTCTTTGTGTCAAGCACAGCCTGCATACCTCCTTTGAACCCCACTGCCGTCCAAGCCTGAGCTGGCTCGGTGCCCCCTCCGTCCCGGTCCGTTCAGTGGGCTGTGGCTCCACTTCTCCCTGGGGCTAGTTTACACGTCCCTGAGGTCTCCTGGATTGGCCTCCAGGAAGGTAGGACCGTTCCACCTTGCTACTGGGGTATGATGTCTGAGCGCCTCTGAGAGTTCCAGGGGCCCCAGCAACCTGCTTCAACGGGTCTCTCTCTTCCTTGTCAGAGACTATTGTGACTGCACGAGGAGCGTGTCCGTTAGACAGAGACTATTGTGATTGCACGAGGAGCGTGTCCGTTAGACAGCCTGATGTGGTCAGCCCAGCCGGCTTCTCTTTCAGAGTCCCTGCCCCGGGAACCTGGCGTGAAGTCCCTCCTCCTAGTCTCCCTGCTCACCTGCTTGTGAAGTCCCCCCTCCTAGTCTCCCTGCTCACCTGCTTGTGAAGTCCCTCCTCCTAGTCTCCCTGCTCACCTGCTTGTGTCCAGCACTCCTGTCCGATTGGCCAGCCCGCCCCCAAATCCCTTCTCCTGGTCTCATTTTTTATGGACTCCGTTGGTAATTGAATTGCCCATTGGGCTAGACTCCGTTCAATACTTATTGACGATCCACTGATGAAACACCGGGGACTGGCGAAGTCATTAGGACACAGCCGGAACCCTGAACAGGACTCACCCCGAGCCGCGTTCTCTCAGCCCTGGTCGCACTCTCGTTATAAAACACGCAAAGCAGGAGTTGGGGACTTAAGGAACGAGCCTGCGTTCCTTTGTGAGGAAGCCATGAACCAGTGTTTAAAATTTTTTTCTGTAAATTTATTTCTGAGAAGCCCATGGCGGCTGCATGAGTGAATGAGAGATGCAGGATGTGGCTGGGGGTGGGGGGTGGGGGGAGTGGGTGATACAGGGTGTGGCTGGGGGTGGGGGGTGGGGGGAGTGGGTGATACAGGGTGTGGCTGGGGGTGGGGGGAGTGGGTGATACAGGATGTGGCTGGGGGTGGGGGGTGGGGGGAGTGGGTATGTCTCTCTCTTCCCCTCCCACAGCCAAGGCTCCATGCGAGCAAAGTTGGCCCGGGTGCTGAGGATGGCTCCATGGCCTCTGCCCTCAGGCACTAGAAGGGCTCCTGCCACAATGGAGCAACAACCCAGATGGGCAGAGCATCACCCCCTGGTGGGCATGCCAGGTAGATCCCGGTCGGGCACATGTAGGAGTCTGTTTCTCTGCCTCCTCACTTCTCACTTCAGAAAAATAGAGGAAAAAAAAATTAAACCTGTGTTATAGTTCAAAGGACCACATTGGATAGGCAATTGGTACTAGAAAATATTCTATCACTTTTAATAAATATTAACTACAGTGGTACCTTGAGATACGAACAGACCAACATATAAAAATTTTTTTAAGATACGAGCTGTGACTCAGTTTGTATTTTTGTTTGAGATCCAAGGGAAATTCCGAGATACGAGTCATGATTCGGGAAGCTGCTGCTAGTTGGAGCGTCGGCTCTCAGGTCCAGTATCGGCAGTTTGATATACGAGTCGACTGACTTAGGAGCTCAGTTACAGAACGAATTACATTCATATCTCAGGTACCACTGTATCTGATAAATCATATTTAATGTTCAATGTTTATTTACCAATGTTATTCTCCTCTCATATGTACGTTTAAAAATCTCACACCTAATATATTGAAGAAAACATGGATAGACTTAGGTTAATAATAGTACCAGACACAACTTCAACTTCCTTGACTATGAGAAATTGCAAACTTGTCAAAATGAAATCAACTGTTTGAGTTCCCATTAAAGAGAAAGAATACTGAAAATTGGGAAACATGTTTCAGCCTTGGTTTGGTAAATGGAACATCTTACATATTTTAATGAGATCAAACAGTAAGAAAGCAAAATGTAGTTAATTGTGTGGTAACAGCCTATCTTTTTTAACCTGATATTTACATTGATATGAGAATCTGGACGTATTTCTAATATTGATACCTCCAGAAATGCCTCTTTTTGAATGCCTATAGGAAAAAGTTGACAGAAAAATCTACATTACTTCTGTCATTAGTTTTATGTGATCCAGTCTGATGTTATTATTCCAGACACAATTAAACAAACAAAAAGCAAGCAAACTTTATTTAAGACCATTGCCGTAGAGGAGAGAGACCAGGGCTCAGACATGGGCTGCTTACGGCCCGGATGCTGTCTGAGACATGCATCATTGGGCAAGTTCATGGTTGTACAAGCATCACTTAAACACACAGCTCGGCTTCCTGGTTCGGCCCCTTGCTCCTGGGCTGCAAGCTTGTTCTGCCTGTGATTGTACAAAGCGACATGAGATTAAAACAGGTACAGGAGAAGAGGCAGGGAAGAGACACAGACACATGCGGCTCCTGCCGAAATAACAGCGTCCTGTCTTAAAGCAAACGGTCTGTTTTGATAAGGAGTGGGAGTAGCTGTCGTATTCGATTTGTTTACACCACCGTCACCACAAACCCGTGGGTGACCCGTTGCTTTCTCTGTAGCGATGAGGAGTGTGAATGTCATTCGGTGATGGAAATTTTTCAACGCCGTTATCTTTTCTGCGACCACCATGGTATAGAGGTGGTCCAAGTCCCTCTTGACCGAAATATCATTAGGGTCTTCCCCTCCCACAGAGCCCCTGTCTGGATGATTATATCCCATGGAGACTCCCAGGTCCTGGAGGATAACACCCCTTGATGGTTACAGAACAGGCAGGAGGCCTTCGGAGCCGTTTAGTCTTTATAAGACTGGACTCCCACTGACGAGGGATGCGGCCCGTTCCTCCACAACTTGTCTGACTCTGTGTGACAGAGAAATGAGAATGTGCTGCTCTGAACATCCTTCACCCCTTATCCTCATCCAGACACGTTCTCCCCTCACGGTCCTCTCCGCCCTACACTGTTTCAAGTCTTCATCTCTCTTCTGCGCTCCTGTGCCCCATGTACACTGGCCCCCCCTGTTCTGCAGCTCGGAAGCCTGGGAAGGGTGCCTTTGGATGGTAACGGTGTGCAGTTGGCCTGAAATCCCGTAGGAATGTGGTCGTGTGGGGCGTCATGAATAACAGGGGACTTTCTACACCAGGGGTCCCCAAACTTTTTACACAGAGGGCCAGTTCACTGTCCCCTCAGACCGTTGGAGAGCCGGACTATAAAAAAAAAACAACAACTATGAACAAATCCCTATGCACACTGCACATATCTTATTTTAAAGTAAAAAAACAAAACAGGAACAAATACAATATTTAAAATAAAGAACAAGTAAATTTAAATCAACAAACTGATCAGTATTTCAATGGGAACTATGCTCCTCTCACTGACCACCAATGAAAGAGGTGCCCCTTCTGGAAGTGCGGCGGGGGCCGGATAAATGGCCTCAGGGGGCCGCATGTGGCCTGCGGGCCGTAGTTTGGGGACGCCTGTTCTACACACTACAGCTTCCCCAGACATGCTCCTTCTTTCTTCCCATTCCTCTTCCTGTCCATTGGAATTGGTTAAAAATAATAGAGCCGCCTGACCAGGCGGATGGCGCAGTGAGTGGATAGAGTGGTGGCCTGGGACACAGAGGATCCAGGTTCTAGACCTTGAGGTGGCCGGCTTTAGCACAGGGTCAGCAGCTCAAGGACAGAGCCTGTGAGTCAGGACGCACTGAGGTTTCCTGTGATGTGGAGAAGGGGTCCTCTTCACTCTTTTTATTGTGGATATCTGGTGGTCTCAACCCTTGGTTGAAAAGACCATTCTCCGGCTGGGCCAGAGAGCTTGCTTGGTGAGAGCGTAGTCCCGAACGGAGCACAGAGGTGGCCAGTTCCGCCCCTGGTCAGGGCACATACAGGAAGAGCTCTGTGTCTGTCCCTCTCTCCCTTCCTTTATCTATAAAAGCAATACAATTTTTAAAAAAATATTTTTTTTTTAAAAAAAGACCCTTTTCCACTGAATTGTTTCGGCACTCTTGTCAAAATGAATTTGCTATCTTAGGTGAAATTCTGTATTTGGGAGCTGAGCCTATTTATCAATCAATGTATCTTTTCTTATGCCGTTACAAGATAGTCCCGATCACCTTAACTCTTTAGATAGTCCTGAAGTGGAGAAATGTGAGTCATCGTTTTTCTTCTTCATGTTTCTCCGTGTTGTTTTGGCTGTGTTAGGTTCTTTCTGTATCTGGATGCATTTTAGGATCGTCATGTCTATTCCTGCAAATTAGCCAGATTTTCTTGATTAAATGTTTCTTCTTCTGTTCCTAGGACGATTTCCAGACACTTTCTTTTAAATTTTTTTTTCCTTATACTTTCTACCCGTTACTGCGGTTCCGCTGTGGAGCGGGTGTCCTGTGTGCCTGCGGCCCCCACCCTGAAAGTAGCCCTAGAACCAGACATAGATTCGTCCGAGTGACTGCACGCCTCCCACCATTGCCGCACGTTACAACACGTGGAGTATAACAGCAGAAGCAGAAATGCCTCCTTTTTATGTTGTTGTTTTGTGACAGGGACAGAGGGAGAGACAGATGGGGACAGACAGACAGGAAGGGAGAGAGAGGAGAAGCATCAATTCTTTATTGTGGCACCATAGTTGTTCATTGATTGCTTTCTCATATGTACCTTGACCGAGTGACCCCTTGCTCGAGTCAGCAACCTAGGGCTCCAGCTGGTGAGCTTGGCTCAAACCAGATGAGCCCACGCTCAAGCTGACGACCTCAGGGTTTTGAACCTGGGTCCTCCGCGTCCCAGTCCGACATTCTATCCACTGTGTCACACCGCCTGGTCAGGCTAAACACTTTTCTTTGATAGAATGTTTCAAGTCTACGGCCATGAGAGAAAAACTATGACATTCGAACGGCACACGGACACTTGGTGACAGTAAAAACTAAATGCACTGGTCCTCATTGCGTTTTGCTCTCTGATGGACACTCCTGGGCAGGGCCTGCACTCTCCCACGGAGCCTGGGGACCAAAGGTGACCACACTGCCTTGGACAGAGCTCCTACCCGTCTTGTGGAAAGGAGAGTAATTGTGTCGCTCAGCATCGAGTCAGTGGGTGGTGGACACTGGCTTCTGATCCAGCTGTGTGTCCACTCTGAGGCCCGTGCCCATGACCGCCCTTAGCCAGCCCCTGCGGTTACAGCCTCGCCAGTTATGTAGGTATTAAACTACCTTCAGAGCAGAGGGCAGATAGCCCCTGCTCGTGACCGGGATTAGCTCCAGCCCCACAGTCTGTCAGTCCTGCCCCCTCCCTGTGATCTAACCCCTGGTGCAGCAGGAAGCTTGTCCAGCAGGGTTCTCCACATCCTTCTGGTCACCAGAGCTCTTGGCCATCAGACAGGTTGCTTGCTGTCACGGTCCCTCTGCTGTACTGACTTTCAAGTAAGTGAAACATCGCCTCGACTCTCAGAATAGCATTGTTTGTTAGAAAGTAGCTCTGCTTTGATTTTTCTTTTCCAAAGCGGTTTAGCTACTGACGCAACCATGTTGCAGACCTTTATTAACATCCTACAGCTTCCCAAGGACTAGGCCCTGTAAGTGTGGACAACTGTTATTACTGTTTTTATTTATTTTTATTTTATTCACTTTGAAAGCAAATAATTTTAAAAAAAAAGAAGAGTTTACAATGAATCCATTTATTTGTCCTTGGTACCTATCTTGGAGTCACATGAAGTGTTTTAACCATGGGTTCCAACTCCATGACATATATCATTTTATATAATTTTATTTTTTTTACATGATCGCTATCTTTCTTGTAGACCGGTTGTCCTCAGCTTTTAGATCCAGAGGAGCCTCTTCCGGCGTGCTGGGTGACCTGGCATTCTAAGCAGATTTTCTGAATGAACGGCTCCAACTCTCAGGATGTCATCAAGTGCAGACCGCGTTCTTTTCAGAAGCGAGGTGGCTGCCCACGGCTCCTGCCTGGTGTGAGGCCCTTCCCACGAGTGAGCAATTAGTGCTTCAGAAGCATCGACTGGAAACCGGGGGAGTGCTGGGTCCAGGGAGCGAGGGACAGGGACCGGGAACGCGGCACAGTCTGCATGGAGGTCGAGGGAAGGCACCAACGTTTATTAAAACGAGGGGTGCAGAGCGGCCGCTGAGGGAGGGGGTGCTGCGTCCTGTCTGCACTGGGCGAGTCTGGGAGGCCCAGGGGGCCCAGCGAGCTCTGGGAGGCAAAGGTCTGGATGCAGAAACACCTGCAAGCAGGAGATACCCTTGGGATTTTCAGTCAGTCATCCCACCCACTTCAGTGAGCGGCGTTGCCAGGCTCTGCCTCTGGCTGAGCTCTCTCTGCAGAGCTGGGATGTGGAAGGGGCCAGGCTCTGTGTCTGGCTGAGCTCTCTGCAGAGCTGGGATGTGGAAGGGGCCAGGCTCTGCCTCTGGCTGAGCTCTCTCTGCAGAGCTGGGATGTGGAAGGGGCCAGGCTCTGCCCCTGGCTGAGCTCTCTGCAGAGCTGGGATGTGGAAGGGGCCAGGCTCTGCCCCTGGCTAAGCTCTCTCTGCAGAGCTGGGATGTGGAAGGGGCCAGGCTCTGTGTCTGGCTGTGCTCTCTGCAGAGCTGGGATGTGGAAGGGGCCAGGCTCTGCCTCTGGCTGTGCTCTGTCTGCAGAGCTGGGATGTGGAAGGGGCCAGGCTCTGCCTCTGACTGTGGTCTCTGCAGAGCTGGGATGTGGAAGGGGCCAGGCTTTACCTCTGGCTGAGCTCTCTGCAGAGCTGTGATGTGGAAGGGGCCAGGCTCTACCTCTGGCTGAGCTCTCTGCAGAGCTGGGATGTGGAAGGGGCCAGGCTCTGTGTCTGGCTGAGCTCTCTGCAGAGCTGGGATGTGGAAGGGGCCAGGCTCTGCCTCTGGCTGAGCTCTCTGCAGAGCTGGGATGTGGAAGGGGCCAGGCTCTGTGTCTGGCTGTGCTCTCTGCAGAGCTGGGATGTGGAAGGGGCCAGGCTCTGCCTCTGGCTGTGCTCTCTGCAGAGCTGGGATGTGGAAGGGGCCAGGCTCTGCCTCTGGCTGAGCTCTCTCTGCAGAGCTGGGATGTGGAAGGGGCCAGGCTCTGCCTCTGACTGTGGTCTCTGCAGAGCTGGGATGTGGAAGGGGCCAGGCTTTACCTCTGGCTGAGCTCTCTGCAGAGCTGTGATGTGGAAGGGGCCAGGCTCTACCTCTGGCTGAGCTCTCTGCAGAGCTGTGATGTGGAAGGGGCCAGGCTCTGCCTCTGGCTGTGCTCTCTGCAGAGCTGGGATGTGGAAGGGGCCAGGCTCTGCCTCTGGCTGTGCTCTCTGCAGAGCTGGGATGTGGAAGGGGCCAGGCTCTGCCTCTGACTGTGGTCTCTGCAGAGCTGGGATGTGGAAGGGGCCAGGCTTTACCTCTGGCTGAGCTCTCTGCAGAGCTGTGATGTGGAAGGGGCCAGGCTCTTCCTCTGGCTGAGCTCTCTGCAGAGCTGTGATGTGGAAGGGGCCAGGCTCTGCCTCTGGCTGTGCTCTCTGCAGAGCTGGGATGTGGAAGGGGCCAGGCTCTGCCTCTGGCTGTGCTCTCTGCAGAGCTGGGATGTGGAAGGGGCCAGGCTCTGCCTCTGGCTGTGCTCTCTGCAGAGCTGGGATGTGGAAGGGGCCAGGCTCTGCCTCTGGCTGAGCTCTCTGCAGAGCTGGGATGTGGAAGGGGCCAGGCTCTGCCTCTGGCTGTGCTCTCTGCAGAGCTGGGATGTGGAAGGGGCCAGGCTCTGCCCCTGGCTGAGCTCTCTCTGCAGAGCTGGGATGTGGAAGGGGCCAGGCTCTGCCTCTGGCTGAGCTCTCTCTGCAGAGCTGGGATGTGGAAGGGGCCAGGCTCTGCCCCTGGCTGAGCTCTCTGCAGAGCTGGGATGTGGAAGGGGCCAGGCTCTGCCCCTGGCTAAGCTCTCTCTGCAGAGCTGGGATGTGGAAGGGGCCAGGCTCTGTGTCTGGCTGTGCTCTCTGCAGAGCTGGGATGTGGAAGGGGCCAGGCTCTGCCTCTGGCTGTGCTCTGTCTGCAGAGCTGGGATGTGGAAGGGGCCAGGCTCTGCCTCTGACTGTGGTCTCTGCAGAGCTGGGATGTGGAAGGGGCCAGGCTTTACCTCTGGCTGAGCTCTCTGCAGAGCTGTGATGTGGAAGGGGCCAGGCTCTACCTCTGGCTGAGCTCTCTGCAGAGCTGTGATGTGGAAGGGGCCAGGCTCTGCCTCTGGCTGTGCTCTCTGCAGAGCTGGGATGTGGAAGGGGCCAGGCTCTGCCTCTGGCTGTGCTCTCTGCAGAGCTGGGATGTGGAAGGGGCCAGGCTCTGCCTCTGGCTGTGCTCTCTGCAGAGCTGGGATGTGGAAGGGGCCAGGCTCTGCCTCTGGCTGTGCTCTCTGCAGAGCTGGGATGTGGAAGGGGCCAGGCTCTGCCTCTGGCTGTGCTCTGTCTGCAGAGCTGGGATGTGGAAGGGGCCAGGCTCTGCCTCTGACTGTGGTCTCTGCAGAGCTGGGATGTGGAAGGGGCCAGGCTCTGCCTCTGGCTGAGCTCTCTGCAGAGCTGTGATGTGGAAGGGGCCAGGCTCTACCTCTGGCTGAGCTCTCTGCAGAGCTGTGATGTGGAAGGGGCCAGGCTCTGCCTCTGGCTGTGCTCTCTGCAGAGCTGGGATGTGGAAGGGGCCAGGCTCTGCCTCTGGCTGTGCTCTCTGCAGAGCTGGGATGTGGAAGGGGCCAGGCTCTGCCTCTGGCTGTGCTCTCTGCAGAGCTGGGATGTGGAAGGGGCCAGGCTCTGCCTCTGGCTGTGCTCTCTGCAGAGCTGGGATGTGGAAGGGGCCAGGCTCTGCCTCTGGCTGAGCTCTCTGCAGAGCTGGGATGTGGAAGGGGCCAGGCTCTGCCTCTGGCTGTGCTCTCTGCAGAGCTGGGATGTGGAAGGGGCCAGGCTCTGCCTCTGGCTGTGCTCTGTCTGCAGAGCTGGGATGTGGAAGGGGCCAGGCTCTGCCTCTGACTGTGGTCTCTGCAGAGCTGGGATGTGGAAGGGGCCAGGCTTTACCTCTGGCTGAGCTCTCTGCAGAGCTGTGATGTGGAAGGGGCCAGGCTCTACCTCTGGCTGAGCTCTCTGCAGAGCTGTGATGTGGAAGGGGCCAGGCTCTGCCTCTGGCTGTGCTCTCTGCAGAGCTGGGATGTGGAAGGGGCCAGGCTCTGCCTCTGGCTGTGCTCTCTGCAGAGCTGGGATGTGGAAGGGGCCAGGCTCTGCCTCTGGCTGTGCTCTCTGCAGAGCTGGGATGTGGAAGGGGCCAGGCTCTGCCTCTGGCTGAGCTCTCTGCAGAGCTGGGATGTGGAAGGGGCCAGGCTCTGCCCCTGGCTGAGCTCTCTGCAGAGCTGGGATGTGGAAGGGGCCAGGCTCTGCCCCTGGCTGTGGTCTCTGCAGAGCTGGGATGTGGAAGGGGCCAGGCTCTGCCTCTGGCTGTGCTCTCTGCAGAGCTGGGATGTGGAAGGGGCCAGGCTCTGCCCCTGGCTGTGTTCTCTGCAGATCTGGGATGTGGAAGGGGCCAGGCTCTGCCCCTGGCTGTGCTCTCTGCAGAGCTGGGATGTGGAAGGGGCCAGGCTCTGCCTCTGGCTGTGGTCTCTGCAGAGCTGGGATGTGGAAGGGGCCAGGCTCTGCCCCTGGCTGTGGTCTCTGCAGAGCTGGGATGTGGAAGGGGCCAGGCTCTGCCTCTGGCTGTGCTCTCTGCAGAGCTGGGATGTGGAAGGGGCCAGGCTCTGCCCCTGGCTGAGCTCTCTGCAGAGCTGGGATGTGGAAGGGGCGGGGAATGTTGGCGTTTCATCTCCCTGGACTGTGGCTCAGGCGTTCTGGTACCCATACAAACAGGGACCATAGGCCCCATCTTGCCTGGAACCTTCTGGATTTCCTCACCAAGCCTGACACTCAGGAAACCCCTCCAGCCCCTGGAAACCTGGGACCACTGGTGACCGGGGGGTGTAAATGCCTGTTTTGGGTGTGTCACAGGCTGGGAGCACACCCTCGCTCGACGTTTGACGGGCTCCAGGGCGCGGTGGTGACCAACGTGCTTGAGATTCAGAATCACAGCCTGGCTGTGCGCCCCCTCCATCCTCTCTGCGGAGACGGGGCCCTTCGTGGTGCTAGGTCAGTGTCTTTGCTAATCAGCCGTCTGATCGAGGTGGGTCTCCAAACCTCATTCTCCAGGGGATTGCGGTAAACCTTCCGTGCCCCTTTAGACGAGAAAGGTTAAACCAAAGTCACACAGCATGAAAGGGCTCCCCATGGGCACACCCAGGGACCAGCCTGTCTCTCTGTCTGCCCGTCCACCGTCTGCCTCCGGTGGGCACCAGCCTGTCTCTCTGTCTGCCCGTCTCACCGTCTGCCTCCGGTGGGCACCAGCCTGTCTCTCTGTCTACCCATCTCACCGTCTGCCTCCGGTGGGCACCAGCCTGTCTCTCTGTCTGCCCGTCTCACCATCTGCCTCCGGTGGGCACCAGCCTGTCTCTCTGTCTGCCCATCCACCGTCTGCCTCCGGTGGGCACCAGCCTGTCTCTCTGTCTGCCCGTCCACCGTCTGCCTCCGGTGGGCACCAGCCTGTCTCTCTGTCTGCCCGTCTCACCGTCTGCCTCCGGTGGGCGCCAGCCTGTCTCTCTGTCTGCCCGTCTCACCATCTGCCTCCGGTGGGCACCAGCCTGTTTCTTGTCTGCCCGTCTCACCATCTGCCTCCGGTGGGCGCCAGCCTGTCTCTCTGTCTGCCCATCTCACCATCTGCCTCCGGTGGGCGCCAGCCTGTTTCTTGTCTGCCCGTCTCACCATCTGCCTCCGGTGGGCACCAGCCTGTCTCTCTGTCTGCCCGTCTCACCATCTGCCTCCGGTGGGCACCAGCCTGTCTCTCTGTCTGCCCGTCTCACCATCTGCCTCCGGTGGTCTCTGTTCTCATCACAGTTTGACTACAACCCCCCTGCCCCCATGCCCACCCCCTGGTGCTCAGGACTTGGGACTTTTCAATTAATCTAAAAAACTTAGGTAACTTTTACTGTTGGGTGGTATATCTGGAAAGTTGTGCAGATACACTTGTGTGTGTATGCGCGGAGGGGAGCTTCTATGCCCGTGGTCATGTCCTTGGGTATCTCATCAACGTTCTCATCAAGAATGTCCACGTTGCCTCCCTAGTCCTGAAGAATAGGCTCGCTGAACAGTATACATCATTTGCCCCTCAGAAACATTTCACTTATTTATTTGTTTATTTATTTATTTATTTGGGTGGGGCTCCTTGAAGAGTTTGAAGTATATTATTATCAGTTTCCTGACGTCACTCGTTTTCGACTGACGGGAGTGATGGAAAGGAGGGAAGAAAGGAACGAGGGAAGAGAGGAACGCCGCCCTGAGGGGGTCGCGGGGACCTCACTCCCGGGAGGAGGCAGCGCCTGTGAGATTTTAGTGAATTCCATGCCGGCCATTCCCACGCAGCAGCCTGCCCCCCCCAAACAGCCTGGGAGACCCCAGACTCCACACACACTCCGCCCTCACCCCCACGTACACCTGGTCTATAGCTGTTTCTGTGAGAACCGTCAAAACAAGGCACTGCAATACAGTTGTGAAGAAGCCATTCGTTCCAGACTGAAAATGAGACCAGGGGAATGATCAACAGCGGAGAGATGGAGGGAGGGAGGAGAGGAGAGGAGAAGCGGATGCATCAAGTCCTGTGACCCACAGAGGGGCGGGCGGGAGGCCCCGGCACTAAGGAAGCTCGTCGTGCGGAGCGTGTTGGGAGCACTTTCCTGTCCCCAGTTCCTGGAGAAGGTCAGTGGGATGTTGCAGCCCCTGTGTTTTCCCCGGACCCCCTTGTAGCAAGGCGGGCTTCTGAAAGACAGCGGTTTATCATACAGGACGTCTGTTGATAGGCACCCCCTTGGGGTGGAGAGATGACACCAGGGGAGGAATCAAAGGGAAAAGATAGAAAAGTGAATTGTTCAACCGCCTCCCCCCCCAGAAAAGAAATACGATACATTCCCATCCTAGAGGATGCCTTTGCAGGTGCTGCAGTAGCCCTCTCTGTGGACGGCGTCCGTATCATCAGTGCCCTGTTCTCGCATCATCATTTAGTCCGAGCAGAGCTTCCCAGGAAGAACCCATCCCCTGTGTGGCCAGGGAGCCCAAACCCACAGAGACCTGCCCAGGTCCCCGCTTTGAGAAGAGCCCTCTTTGCCCGAAGGCTCGAGAAACGCCTCCTTTTCCCCCGTCTTTGCCTGCACACTGTCGCTTGTTTCTCTTATTTCTGGAACCCTTACTGCTACCTGGCATCTTTGTCCTGCACGTGTCTGTGACCCGTCCCTCCCCTGCACCGCCCTCTGATCTCCACACCAGGAGGCCTCCTGGACGTTATACTGACCTGGTCTCCAGGGGACTTCCGCCGGTCGTCCCTGCTCACTGGGGACGTCCCGTAAATACTTGCGGCTGGCGGACTGAGAGCAGCTGGTCGACCTTCCTCCTCCGCTGCCCTTTCTCTGTTTGCTCACCGGAAGTTCTGGCTGTGCATTGAGTGCCCCAGTGAAGCGGATCGTTTCAGAATTTCTCCCGGATCTCCCACGTCGATCCCGTCCGTGCCACGGTTTCACATTTGTGTTTTTATATCAGCACACACCTACCTGGAAGGATGTGTGGTCTCTCAGGGTATTTTAAGTCAAATAGTAAGTTTCTGCACACCGGTTAGAATGGCCAGGACACCGATGTCACCCGTGGCCGGTGAGGTCTTGGAGCAATGGGCGAGCTCTGGCTCACAGCTGGCGGGCATGCTACACGGCGTGGCTGCTCCACAGGGCGGTTTTGCGATTTTTTACAACCCTATGCGTACTCTAATGGTCAGGTCCAGCAGTCACTCTCCTTGGTATTTACTCAAAGGGACTGACAAAATGACAGCTACCCAAACACCTGCACGCAGATCTCTGTAGCACCCGTTAACGGTCAGAATGTGGAAACATCCAGGATGCCCTTTGGGCGGTGAATCCTGAATAAACCCACTGTTTATTCAGGAGTATCAACAACAGAGTATCACTTACTACTGAGAGAAAAGTGAGGAAGACACATGGGCGAGGGCACCGTGGAGACCCGCAGAGGAGGCCGACATGCGTGGGACCGAGGGAACGAGCTGTCGTGACAAGGCTCCGTGCTGTGTGGTCGCTGCTCTGTGGCACCGTAAGAAGGCCACACTATGGGGACAGGAAACCATCAGTGGATGCATGTCATTACGTGTCTATAGAATGCACAGCGCCAAGGCTGAACCCCGAGAGAAGCGATGGACTTTGGGTGAGGGAGAGGAGTCAGTGCCGGTCCGTCCATTGTCACAATATAGGTGCCATCTGGAGGGGGTGTTGGGGACATTTGCAACGGGGTGGGTGGTGTTGAGGGCAGTGCACAGGAAAGGTCTTCCCTCCATTCTGCTGTGAACCTAAAATTGCTCTGAAAAAGAATTGTTTTTTCTTTTTCTTTCTTTCTTTTTTTTTTTTACAAAATAAATGAGTCACACACACACTCACACGATACCAGTGTCTATTCCAGGCTTATATAATAGAAGTGATCATATTCTACCTGCACCTTTGTTTAGGAATCTGCCTGTGTGGTCCTTAGCCCCAATGTCCACATGTCCACAGGTACAAGCGACCGTCTTTGCACCACAGGAATTAGGACCCCTGGGGTGACTGCTGGCTTTAGGAGTTCTTCCCCGAACTTCCTGACAGAAGCACTGCTCGCTCCCGCGCCCCAGGGTTCTCCCTGCACGGGGTACGTGCTCCTGCACCCTTTAGGAAACAAGGTGCCAAGACAGCGTTCGCGTCCGGTCGGTCGTTGGCAGGCCCTGCTCTCCACTGGGTCCTCTGCTCCTGACACGCAGACACTGTGGCACTTTTTCTTCCTCTTGGCACCGAGTTGTCCCTCTCACCTGTTGGCACCGGCTCATTGAGACTGCTGCCCGGTTCCGCTCCCGTCTGTGTGTGCAGACTGTTTGGGGAGGAGTGGTCCTGATTCTGAAGACCGCTGACGAAGGGGCGTTGGCGGAGGGACAGCTGCCGAGAGGAGAGCCCCGGGGCTCAGCCGAGCCCTGGTGGCCGAGGGGACGTGGGCGTGGGCACGGGGGCAGCCAGGAGAGCCGGGCGCCTCTGTCTCCTGGGGACGGTGCCCAGGGTCCTTCCATCTGCTACGGAGGCTGAGATTTCTAAGTAAAGAACCTGGGTGGTGGTGAAGTCATGTACCGAGATGGGGGATGTAGGAGGAGAAAGCTTGACAGAGGCATTAAATGTGCAAACATAGCTGCTTCCCCCTTCTCACTGCCATTCACTGTTTCTCCCCCTCTCCCCCTCATGCCCTCCCTTTCTCCCTCCCTCTCTCATCCCTCCATCCCTCCCTCTGTCCATCCCTCCCTCTCTCCCTCCCTCCCTCCTTCCCTCTCTCCATCCCTCCATTCATCCCTCCCTCTCTCCCTCTGTCTGTCCATCCTCCCTTTCTCCCTCCCTCCCTCCTTCCCTCTCTTCATCCCTCCATTCATCCCTCCCTCTCTCCATGCCTTCCTCCCTTCATCCTTCTCTATCCCTCTGTCTCTCCATCCCTCCCTCTCTCCATCCCTCCCTCCTTCCCTCTCTCCATCCCTCCATTCATCCCTCCCTCTCTCCATGCCTTCCTCCCTTCATCCTTCTCTATCCCTCTGTCTCTCCATCCTTCCCTCTCTCCATCTCTCCCCCCATCTCTCCCCTCTTCCTATTCCCTCCTTTCTTCCTCTCCTCTCACTCACTCCCTCTCCTCCCAAGCCTCTCATGTTGATGATCTCCATGATTCATGCAGATTACTCCGAGATGTATTCTGGCTACAGCACTGGCTATCGATTACTCGTATTATGAGACTGGCTAAGTAATTAGATGAGGTAACGTCGGTCCCTGCAACTTGGAGAGAGGAAGCCTGAGGAGAGAGCACAGCGAGGAACTGGGTTCTGATGACACTTAATGATGGTGGCTGTCACGACTGAATTATACGTCCAAGTGGAAGAGACTGTGATTTTGTATATGCTTATTTTAAATGTGTTCACAGCATCCTTATTCTATAATTCATTAGAAACATTCTGAATAAAAAGAGGGGGATTAAAGCCAGTTAGACACAAGTCCGTTTGAGTTTTTCCCAGACATTTTCTGGTTAAAGATTTCTGAGTTTTCTTCCAGTCATTACAAGCCCTGCATGAAACAACACATTTTCTCTTTAATCATTCTGAGGGAATATAAATAAAACTATATTGTGCGGGAAGGTACGTTTCCGCAGGGTCTGAGTAGACTTCATTAGCTTGTGGCATCTCTTCTCTTTTTCTTTCTCTTTGGGTTTGTGAATTCCTGATAAAGGATTCGGTCTCTTTAGAGAAAGGCTCGCGGTGTCCTCGCTGCGGTCCCTTTAGTCGAGAACCAGAAATTAGACTAAATGTGCCCAGATAAATAACACGGGCTGAAATCGATGTATAGCTTAGGATCCAGAGCGAGAGAGGAAAAAAAAAATAAAACAAGGAAACCGGTGATTTACTCGTGAGTTTTACATCACACAGGCGGGGTGGGTTCTCGTGTACGTTCGCCGAGGAAATGAGAAAACTGGAGGCCGATCAGAGAGAGGGAGAAATTAGCCTCGACGCTCCGCTCACGTGTGATACATACCTTTCAGTTCCTCGCAGGCGACTCTTAGCTCCTCAGGCTCTTAAGCAGGGTTGTCAACAGGTCACTGAGGAAGAGACTCGGCAGGTGGAATCAAAGGAATGAGCTTTATGAATGTCAGCGCCAGTACAGGTCACCTGTCACGTGGGGAGGGCAGGTGGGCCGTCGACACACGTGGGAGGCACAGCCCCGTCCTCAGAGGCTCCGGGACGAGCGATCAGCCACTACACCTGTCGCCTGAATGACACCGGGGCTACGAATGACGCCATCAATGAAAGGGGAAATGTCAGAGGTCTCAAGGACCCGTTTGCATGATTCCAGAGGATGAGTAGAAATATATGAGGTCTGAAACTCAAAAAAAAAAAAAAAAAAAAAATGAGCCTGACCTGTGGTGGCACAGTGGATAAAGCGTCAACCTGGAAACACTGAGGTCGCCAGTTCAAAAAACCCTGGGCTTGCCTGGTCAAGGCACATGTGGGAGTTGATGCTTCTTGCTCCTCCCCCTTCTCTCTCTCTTCTCTCTATAATGAATAAATAAAATCTTAAAAAAAAAATGAGGAATCAAGTTTTGGTGTGCCGTTGTCTGGGTAATTAAGAAATGGGAAAATCCCCAAGTGGAAATTTTCTTCAGTCTCAAAAGTAGAGCATACAGAGTGCCTGAAAGTGGGGTGTTATCTCAGAGGCAGGGTTTGACACACCCCAGTTCTGGAGTGTTTTTACCGAAAGCCTGTGGTGGTGCCATGGAGACAGCGTCCGCCTGGAGAACTGGGTCTCTGGTTCAAAACCCTGGTCCAGGCTCATATGAGAAGCAACTGTGAGTTGATGCTTTCCTCTCTGCTTTTCTCTCTCTCTCTTCTCTCTCCCTCTCTCTCTCCTCTCTCTCTCCCTTCTCTTTTCTATCTCTCTCCTCTCTCTCCTCTTTCTAAAAGTAATCAATAAAAAAATTTCTTAAAAAAAGAAAAGAAAGCTCTCCCACGTTGGTGAATACAATCTACTCCCCTTTGGCAAACTGCTTTTGGAAACATGATAGGAAATGGGTGTTTCTGAGACTTTCACCTTAGAACGTCTCAGGCCGACTGCCGTTCTGTGTTCATCCTAAATGCCGCACATGGTGCTGAGCGACAGGAGAGAAGGTGACCGAGGACAGAGACAGGAGGGGACGGTCCCTGGACAGCTCAGCGGAGGGGTGATCGGGAAACCCCTCGCGCAGAATGAGGCTTCACTGTGCTGTTAGAAGCTTCATCATATCATCACATATCCTGGCCAAAGATTTCTGAATTCCGTTTCTGTACCACTTCATTTGTATTTAGGATTTTATCGTGAGTTTGACCATTGCCTCCCTTTCCATAAGCCGGTACACAAAAATAAAGTTTAGGCTTTTTATTCGTCAAGCATCCTCTGCAGAGCTATGCCTTCCCTTGACCCCTGGTCTCGGCTGGGCTACGATTCCTCAGCAGTGGCCCCGTGCTGTCTTCCTGTCCTACCTTCAAGAAGAGGGGTCCCGAGTCTTCATTTGGAGATTTAATTTCGATTCCATTAACTGTGGGTGCAGTTTCTCAGACAAGAGGTCACAGGAGAATTGGGGGGGGTGTGAAGATTTTTCTTCCCCCTCAATAAGCCTGTTTCCTGGAAATGAGCTTCGTAAAAGTGTCAAGTCTGATGTGAAAGCGTTTCCTGTTGGCATTTGCCGGGTTCTTGTGTTTTCTCACCTGCAGAGCGGGGAGCGGTTGAGCTGCCCCCCCGGGAGTGTCCTGGTCTGGGCTGTAAGGACTTTGTGTTCCATCTCAAAGAGCGTGATTCCGCTCGTCCCTGGGGGTCCCGATCCAACGCCCTCTGCTGCGCGATGTCTCTCCCTGTCGTTCGGGAGAGGAAAGGGTTTTTCTTGTTCCTCTTAACGTGGAGGGTGCCCTGGGGACACGTGACAGTCATTGTTCCAGGTGGCCTCCCTCCATCACCATCTGCCCCTGCACCCTCCCCCATCTCCCCTCCCCCTCAGTAGATCACCATGCTGTGTCTGTCTATGAGCATCACCATCTGCCCCCTGCACCCTCCTCCCCCTCCCCCCCCCCCCCCCAGTAGATCACCATGCTGTGTCTGTCTATGAGCATCACCACCTGTGCCCCCTGCACCCTCCTCTACCTCCCCACCCCACCCCCAGTAGATCACCATGCTGTGTCTGTCTATGAGCATCACCACCTGTGCCCCCTGCACCCTCCTCCCCCTCCCCACCCCACCCCCAGTAGATCACCATGCTGTGTCTGTCTATGAGCATCACCATCTGCCCCTGCACCCTCCTCCCCCTCCCCCCTCCCCCCCAGTAGATCACCATGCTGTGTCTGTCTATGAGCATCACCATCTGTGCCCCCTGCACCCTCCTCCACCTCCCCCCCTCCCCAGTAGATCACCATGCTGTGTCTGTCTATGAGCATCACCATCTGCCCCCTGCACCCTCCTCTACCTCCCCCCTCCCCCTCAGTAGATCACCATGCTGTGTCTGTCTATGAGCATCACCATCTGCCCCCTGCACCCTCCTCCCCCTCCCCACCCCCTCCCCAGTAGATCACCATGCTGTGTCTGTCTATGAGCATCACCATCTGCCCCTGCACCCTCCTCCCCCTCCCCCCTCAGTAGATCACCATGCTGTGTCTGTCTATGAGCATCACCACCTGTGCCCCCTGCACCCTCCTCCCCCTCCCCACCCCCTCCCCAGTAGATCACCATGCTGTGACTGTCTGTGAGGTGGTTTATTGCTTCTTTGCTTAATTCTTTCGCTTTTGTTCACTCGGCTACCGACCCCCTCACCTCTGACAGCCGTCAGCCCGCCCTCTCTCTGTGAGTCTGTCTCTATTTTGGTCGTTAGCTCATTTTGTTCATTAGAGTCCCCATGTGAGGGAAGTCATCTGGTCCCTGTCTTTCTCTGACTGACTTCTTTCACTCAGCACAATGCTCTCCTGGCCCATCCGTGCTGTCGCAAAGGGTCAGACTTTCTTCCTTTCTGAGGGCTGTGTAGCCCTGCAAATCTACCGCCCCTCTGTTCACTAGTCCCCCGCTGGGCAGTGGGGTGGTTTCCAGGTCTTGACTTTTGTAAATAACCCTGCGGTGAATGTTGGGGTGGGGGGCACAGGTAAAAGTAATGACCGAGTGTCAGGTACAGAGAGGAATCCTATCAGGGAACCACTACCCACGGGAACAGCATTGCTCCGCTCTGCAGAATCGTGGTCTTGACAGTGGAGACTTGTCTGGCTGTCACCTGTCTGACTAGAGGAACAGCCACGGCAGTGACGGTAAAGCACGTGGCCAGGAAGTGAGTGAGTAAAAACCTTACTGTGCTGGTGAGGAAATAGGTCTCAGAACCAGATTCAGACGGTAGGACAGTGTGTCCTCCTTCTCTTCCCCTGCCACTGCTCAGCCTGAGAAGAACGCGTCTCCTGTCCTTGTTCCCAGAAGTGATGCCGTGAACACGCATCTTCTGTGTGAGTGCATCACCTGCGGTGACCTCCGTGTGGACACACAGTTTGACTCACGCCCGGGGTTCAGGTGCGAGAGAGGGAAACAGCACGTCTTCCTGTACGCCGCGCAGTTAGGACACCTGTTCATAAGGCGACGGCAAGGAGCAATCCTAAATTCACCCTACGTTCACCCAAAACACCCCTTACACTCTAGCATGGCAATGATTCTCTCCCTTTTCCCGTCTTTAAAACAAATGTGCAGATGTTGGTTGTTTCCGCTTTCAGGAACTTACAGCGAAATGCCCTGGTTCCAAATGCCCTTTGCTCAGACCCCTGCTCACTGACCTTAAAGCCGGTCTTTGCCCTCAGCGAGCGCTCCTGCCCTGGTTTGAATCATTCCAGCGAGTGGCATTTGAGAATCACATTATGTGCGGTGTGCTAGAATTCAGTCATGTGCAGAGGACCAGCGCTGGTCGTTGGGAGGAGCCAGGTCCCGGCGGGCGGACCCCCGGGAGCGCCTCCTCCTCCGGCCTCGACGGGGGCTGAGGGGTGGACTGAAGGAGTGGGCACACGGGTGGAGCAGACAGTCGTCTGGACACTCAGTCCCCTTGCCAGGACCTGGCTCCCCGAGGCTGGTCATGTCAGAGCCCCTGAAAGAATGAGGGGTGCTCATGAGCACCTTGATGACCTGCCATGGACCTTTCTTACACGGTCAGGGAAAGTAGGACAGACAGGCGTGTCCACATCAGGTCGACCCCATCCTGACCTTTCATGCACGTGGGCGTACAGGGGCCTGACTCCTCCTCTTCCTCCGCGGGGGCTGAACAAGAGCATTTCCGCTATTATTCTCAGTGACGCCCCTGGTGGCAGACGCCACTCACTGACTGCGCAGCGTCAGCTGTGAGGGTCACTGCCCGACTGCATTCTCACAAAGCCCCAGAGAGGGACATCGCCCTGGTTCTCTGTCCCACCGAAGAGTCGACGTCGCTGTAACGATGGGTCACAGGGGCACTCTGCTGTTTCTGTACCCTTTGCTCATCTGGGTTTCTCCAGGTATTTATCTAAACGTTATCCAGAGGTCGCGGCGACAGCCAGCATGACCTCTTCCGTGGCGCTCCGTCTGATTCTAAATGGTGCAACCACACTTCCCTTCCCTTACTCCACGTAGACTAGTCACCTCGTATTAAAGCTATTCATCGTGCCTGTGTCCTAGATAGGATAGACCTCCTATGTTTTATATAATATATAATACATCTCATAGACATCTCAACTATACGTCATATATCTTGTATGTAGAGCAACATTTTTTTGTTTGTTTGTTTTTGTAGAGAAGCGTACCATGTGCTGAACGAAAGAAGGTTGGCTGGTTTTGATGCGTTAGCTCAAGTGTCCGTGCGCTTGTAGGCAATGCTGTCTTCATCATCGTGGAGGCTTGCTCGATATCACACAGGTCACATACGATGGAGACGGGACTCGGTTCTGGTTTCAGAAAAGTCTGTTCGCGTTTTGGGTTTTCTTCAGCTGACTGCCACGGGATTCTAGCTTAGAGTTTTGTTAATAGAACGAGTGATAGCACTGCTGTTTCTTTAGATGCATAAGAACCGAACCACGACTCCTCTGAGCCTTTGTGTCCCTGAGACTGCACGCCATGTCTTCAAAGATGAAGTTCTTCCTCAGCCTAGCCACGTGCGACCGTGACTTCTGCTGGGCTATCTTGTATTCTGGTGCTGACGTAGGTAGCACAGAAGGACGCATCTAGACGAGATAAAAAAAAGATAAATCCTTGATTGCAGTGTACACTCCAACGTGGAGGGATGAAGAGTAATTGGTGGTGATTTTTTTGGAGAAGTGGTTTGTTGCCGTCTTGATAAAATGAAGTTCACATTTGGATGAAGGCTAGGGTGCTTGCATATTAAGAGTAGACTTTAGCTAAATTAAATTAACTGTATTTTCTAGTAAATGCAACATTTCTGAAAAGAAATAAAGATCTGTGCACGTACTGAACACCTATTAGGAGCCTAGCAATATATCAGGGAAAGTTTATCACCCTAAGATTTCTTTTTATTTATTTATTTTTTTAGAGAGGAGAGAGAGAGAGAGAGAGAGGAGGGGCGAGGAGCAGGAAGCAACTCCCATATGTGCCTTGACCAGGCAAGCCCAGGGATTTGAACTGGCGACCTCAGTGTTTCCAGGTTGACGCTTGATCCACTGCGCCACCACAGGTCCCTAAGATTTCTAAACTTTAGATCAAGTAATAAGATACTGTGATTACATTGGCCATCCCTTCCTAGTATTCTGCTATATACAATAAGTAAAGGGAAATTCTGCCAAGTTTACTTTTCAAATAATCATACTCTAAATTAGAATTAAAAATTTTTTTTAAAAAAATCTGATTTTTGAAGGATGTAAAGGTTTGTACAGTAGTAATACTTTGGAAATATTTGTGCAGCTGCATATATATACATTACTATGAGGAATAGCTTCCATCCACTTTTAAAAGTTCATTGAATCCTAACAATTGGATTACTTTATAGTCTCAGTTCAAATCACTGAAAGAAAAGCAACTACTTGTGTCTTTTAGTTTCAGAAATTAAATTCAAGAAGTTGATTGTCTCTGGACTGTGTACAAACACAAAACATTGAATGACCCTGGTATTGAAAAAAATACAGTTTTCAGGGAATTGCCTTTTTTGGTGATACTGAAGAAGAAGACAATCAAGTCAGTTATAATAACATTCTAGAGTCGGTAGAAGTCCAGAGGAGCTGGTTTCTGTTGTCCTAGTTATTTTAGGGAAGATGGGAGAGAGGAACAGAATACACTATCTTTAGGAGCATGGGCCTGAGCCGGTGTTCTAGGCAAAGCTGTAAGGCGTTATGTCTTATGTGTAAGTCACCTATGTGGCACGCCTATGCATAAGCATGCCAGCACATGTACTGGCTGCGGCGGGCTGTATCTGCAGACGCGTGCGGGGGCCCCCACGGGTATATGACCTGCCGATAAGAGGACTCCAGGAGCCGTGCGGGGACGGAGTCGATTGGGAAGAACGTCCACATTTTCCTCGATGCTTGTTGGTTTTTCTAACTCTAAAATTGTGTAATGCTATTATAAAATTTTTTTAAGCAAGGAAGAGCAGGACAATTGAAAGGAAGTGCGCTTGGAATCAACCTACCTCCTCCTGTGACGTCAGGGACCACAACCAAGGTGCTCCTGGAGATGGGCCCCTCACGCTTCCTCAAAGCTGTGGTGCAGATGTGTGTGCCGGGGGGTGACAGTAGAGAAAGGAGTGTGAGAAGATCAAGAATTCGGTCACCTGCCTCCACAACTGACACTCTCGTCAGTTTATAAACAAAATGGTTTTCTAGAGCCTCTTGGAGCAAAGCAGGTCCGTGGAAATGACACAGGGCAAACTGACTTTGCTTTTTCTTCTTTTGTTGGAGAGTTGTTTTTGCTCCTGAGCTGGGCTGTGCAGTGGCAAATGATGTCAGAAGGCTGAGAAGAAGATATGCAAAGGAAGTTTCTAGAACTGCAACTGTATAGTTGGCCATGACTCAGTGTTCTCGCTCTGATGGATTGGTCACTCTCTGCTGTTAATGAGTCAACCTTCAGTATTCCATGGAACGCGACAGTTGGGCGGAGCTGTGACTTACTCAAAAATTAATAAAATAGATTGCCATGCGATATCTGAATAAAACGTTGTATATTTCGTTAATATGCCTCAAATGTTTTAATTAGTACTTGAATAACTCTTGTAAATAGTTCATTTTAGAGCCAATTGTGACAGGTCTACGAGACCAAATTAAACATTTAGGTAATAAAGAACTTTAAAACGTTATCAAGAGCATTACATAGAAATCGCTTACATAAATGGCGTATAGATGGAAATCGTTTTTATGTTCCCATCAACATTTCGACAGCTACATTGAAACAGTGTTTCGTGATGCTAAGCTGCAGTCTTCCTCTCGCAGTGAAACAGTGTTTCGTGATGCTAAGCTGCAGTCTTCCTCTCGCAGTGAAACAGTGTTTCGTGATGCTAAGCTGCAGTCTTCCTCTCGCAGTGAAACAGTGTTTCGTGATGCTAAGCTGCAGTCTTCCTCTCGCAGTGAAACAGTGTTTCGTGATGCTAAGCTGCAGTCTTCCTCTCGCAGAGCATCCCCTTGTATCACCAACGCCAGCACATCTGTTACCGCTGGTTTCATTTTAAAGAAATAATCTTCAAAATAGCTTGTGTGCTGAAGAGTCGCATGGTCAAAAAAATTTTAAGCTATTGCCCATAGTATAACTTCAGTTAGATACATGCATTTCCATTAAGATGTTTAATTATTTAGTTTTTTGAAGTAATACATTCACGTGGTAAAATTTTTCCAAGGTGGCGAAAAATGAACACAATGAAATTGCTTTTTCCAACGCACCCTGCTACTGCCTTCTTCTCCTCAAAGCCAATGACTGACCAGGAAGTCCCTTTTGCAGCTTCCAAAATTATATATGCTTGTCTGTGTCCGGATATATAAGGTGCACGCGTTGCTATGTATACACACTGCCCACAGGACGTACACCTATCAGCTGTCCTTCTTAAAAGAGTGTCTCTTTTCCAATATCTTCATCAATACTGTGTTTTGAATTGTTGAACACTGGCATATTAGACATCTAATATTTACATGAAACTATTTAACTCTCATGAAAATAAAAAAATAAAAAAACGTGTAGAAAACTTGTCTAAGGTGGCTGACGTGTCCGGGACCGCATTGTAGTAATTCATCGATGAAAACTTTCCAGCATATCTGGTGGTTTACTCAATGACATGTTCACTAGTCAGCTTACAGTTGTTTTCTATGATTTTATTCTCTTGACCTTGTTATCTTTCAAAGATGACATTCTCCAGGATTTTTTCATCTTTGTAGCCTGAACATACAGCTCTGGTCCAAGTGGATATTGATGGCTCTAGGCGTCGGCCTCAGTGACATAAAGCTGATTTGTACCCTCCATTTGTGTGACAGTCAGGGACTTGGGATTATATATATTTGCAGCCTGCCTTCAGAAGAAGTAAGGTCTCCGCAATGAACGTTTCCACCCAAGTCCTCTTCCGGCTTGCCTGACCGGGTACTCGTGTTCTTTCCCTTGAAATCGGTGAACACAGAGATACGTATTTCTTTACAATGGAAAAAAATATATAGAGAGAGAAGACAGATACATTCTTTTAAATAGTTCCATAGATGCACAGGTGCTTCCGGTAGACAGTTGGGATCGGCGCGTATCTGTCCACTGCTGTCTCTGCTTAGGGCAGGCAGGCCTGGGGGCGCGTCTGGCTGGGTTCCGGGTCCCCTTTGGAGCCTCGCAGGAGAGCAGCTCGTGATTCTTGGTTCGGTGGAGGGTGTTGGGTTCAGTTTGTAAAACAAAACAAAATAATACAAGCTTTGGAAGAGCTTAATAAAGTGAAGCAGTTTAATAAAGCAGTGGTCCCCAACCCCCGGGCTGTGGACCAGTACCAGTCCGTGGGCCATTTGGTACCGGTCCACAGAGAAAGAATAAATAACTTACATTATTTCTGTTTTATTTATATTTAAGTCTGAACGATGTTTTATTTTTAAAAAATGACCAGATTCCCTCTGTTCCATCCGTCTAAGACTCACTCTTGACGCGTGTCTCGGTCACGTGATACATTTATCCATCCCACCCTAAAGGCCGGTCCGTGAAAATATTTTCTGACATTAAACCGGTCCATGACCCAAGAAAGGTTGGGGACCACTGCATTAAAATGAGGTCTGTCTGTATTCACAGGTGAGGAAACAGAAACATTTGAAAAGGGTGTCAGAGAGAAACTGGATGGAAAGGATCGCTACATTATTAAAGATTTTGAGTTAGGAAGGCAGACGACATAACTTAGTAATTCGTACAGTGGCATGTTCACATTATTCTTATAATTTTTTGTACCTCGGAAGTAACATTTTACGCATTGATTTTTTGATAAGTTTGGCATCAGTAGAAGGGCATTTTCCATTTTCCATTTGTTTAGGAAAAGCCGTGTCATTCAAGTAACTCCAAAATGTGATTTTTATCCAATAGTTAAAAAATTCTCAGCAAAGCGGAGAGACGGGGGTATAAACGATGAGTTGATCGTTTGACTGATTAATTAGTATGACTCATCGAAGACTGATGTAATGAGGGTGGCATCAGGAAGGCCCACAGAGGCCAAGATCGCTAAGGAGAATGTCATCTGTAATTTAGCGCTTAGCGAGAAGTGGGCCTCAGACTCCCAGGGCTGATGGAGTGCCCAGCACAGGCGTATGAGTCCGTGTATGGAAACTTGCAAGCATGCACGGCTACATACGGATACTTCAGCTCTTCTAGAACAAGCATTTGCTACTTTAATGCTTTTGAACAGAGCACAGCGTAGGGTTCGGATAATGCATTCTTTAATTTAATTTCAGAAACTAGGTCTTGAATAGTAAGCAAGCCTTTTTGATCCTTAGGACGCCTTGGGAGGGGAGGCAGACTGAATTGAATGGTTTCATTTGTAGCCAAATATTTGCAGGTAATTGCTGGTAATCTCCGCTCTGAGTCTATTAAAGCCAGGGGAGTTTGCAAAGTGGCTCAGCCTCTGGGCAGTCCAGGTAAATACTAGCTCCTTAAAGGGATAATGGGGGTATAGAAGGATGGGAGAGCGATTATGCCCCATGGCGCTCTGCGGGGCTCCCCAAATTCCTTTTCGCTTTAGAGAGGGGAAGTTCAGTTTGTGAAATCAGCCGGGGTTTCCTTGCCGCGTCTTCCTGGAGCAGGGGCTTGCAGAGCTGAAGCACTGGTCTCCCGCTTTTCTGGGGATCTACAAATGGGGCCGGTTTTAAGTATCCACCAGCGTGAAGTGCACTTAATAACAGGCAGCCCGCCCCAGCCGGAAGCGGGCCGTGCAGAGAAGAACCCAGAGCCCAGAGACCTGGCGCTGTCTCAGGGACTAATCCGGGAGCATTTGGGCCAACAGTGGGTCCTGAGGCTCTTAGGGGGGAACCCGGTATAAAACAAATAAGGCTGCTAAGCAAAATTATTTTGGGACTTTCCTGTACATCTATGTATGCAAATGCCTCTGATGTATGCATTTTATAAATGAGCAGCATCTAAGTGAACAAGTGCTTTAATTAGTTTATTTCTTCAATGTGGCGTGGTGTGTTAGGGGGAGAAAAAAAAAATTAAAGCCACGTTGAAAGCCAGATGAGCTAGCTGGGTGTGAATGTTGGCTGTGCTCCTGGACAGATAAGAGGCTTTGGACTAATCCCTGTCCCCATTTTCAGTGGAATATAAGACGATTCCACCGGGGTTCTTTCTGTGAGAGCTTAAGGGAGCTTGTAGGGGAAAGAGTTGGAGAATTAGTTTAAGCAGCCGCACACCCGGCCCAGCGCCTGGGTTCTCAGGTGAGGCCAGGTGAGTGTTACGGGTTTTGGGCGGGCAGCTCCTGTACCCCTGGCTCAGGGTGGCCCGCGGTGGCTAGCCCAGATCCTCAGCGGCAGGAAGGGGATCCCAATCTAGTATAGAATTGGAGACTATGACAGCGGCCGAGGCTCTTTCAGACACGAAGTGAGAAAAGAGAACTCCTTGTGTAACTCTGGGTCTCTGAGGGGCTGGGCAAACAGGAAGAATCTGAAATAAACACAATATTCTGCTGTCCTGTCTAAAATAACGGCAGACCCTGTATTTTTTGAAAAAGAAAAAGTTACTAATATTCATGTCAGAATAAGTCTGGGAAACCTTGAGAAGAAAATTTTTAGGCCCTGGCCGGTTGGCTCAGTGGTAGAGCGTCAGCCTGGCGTGCGGGGGACCCGGGTTTGATTCCCGGCCAGGGCACACAGGAGAAGCACCCATCTGCTTCTCCACCCCTCCCCCTCTCCTTCCTCTCTGTCTCTCTCTTCCCCTCCTGCAGCCAGGGCTCCATTGGAGCAAAGATGGCCCAGGCGCTGGGAATGGCTCCTTGGCCTCTGCCCCAGGCGCTAGAGTGGCTCTGGTCACAGCAGAGCGACGCAATGGAGGGGCAGAGCATCGCCCCCTGGTGGGCAGAGCGTCGCCCCTGGTGGGCGTGCCGGGTGGATCCCGGTCCGGCGCATGCGGGAGTCTGTCTGACTGTCTCTCCCCGTTTCCAGCTTCAGAAAAGAAGAAAAAAAAAAAAGAGAGAAAAAAAATAAATAAAAAAAAGAAAATTTTTATGCTTTTTATATTTTTCAGGAACCTGTGTCTAATTTTATGGATAATTTAGTCCTGACTAGACACTGTGGCTCAATTTCTACCCTTAGGGTTTTCAGAAAACGCCATATGATTTATTTCCTTTTAAAAATCCATGTAGATTTAACAAACCCTCATACTCTAGTTACCTGAGAGAAAGATGAACACCGCTTCCTATTTTCAGAAGCAGTTTTTCGGTTTGAGAACTTGGTCAGCCGTTTACTCTTACTTGTTTTATTGAGAGAACAAAGGTTTGATTTTTTTTTCTGTTGTTGTTGAATTATATTTGCCAAATAAGATACTCGTTTCATTTCTGAAATAAAATACCTGAAAGGGTTTTTCTGGATAGACGCTCTAGCATCAATTGTTTAGCAGTCGACCCTTTCACAGAGGGTCAGGTCAGAGGACCGTGAGGAAGACACCCCCAGAGCTCATGGTCAGCTGGTCGTGGCCAGAATTGAGAAGCTGTGTCCTGTCCCCGTCTAGACCCAAGCCACCCCGCTTGTTCTAGAAACCAGGCAGTTCACCAGGAAGGGAGAGGGGTGACATCATCCTTAGACCCCCAACAAAACAAAATCTTCTGCAGGTGGCTTTCCAACATATCCTTGTTAACAAATAAATAAACCAACTTCTACAGACAGGTGAGAGCATGTGTGAGGCCTGTGACACGTCCCCGCTGGCCAGTTTCTGCGGAGCCACGGCGTGTAACGATCCAGTCCCCTGCATGTGGGTGGCCTCTGTCCCCGCGGCGTGTAAAGATCCAGTCCCCTGCATGTGGTTGGCCTCTGTCCCCGTGGCGTGTAAAGATCCAGTCCCCTGCATGTGGGTGGCCTCTGTCCCCGTGGCGTGTAAAGATCCAGTCCCCTGCATGTGGGTGACCTCTGTCCCCGCGGCGTGTAAAGATCCAGTCCCCTGCATGTGGGTGGCCTCTGTCCCCGCGGCGTGTAAAGATCCAGTCCCCTGCATGTGGGTGGCCTCTGTCCCCGTGGCGTGTAAAGATCCAGTCCGCTGCATGTGGGTGGCCTCTGTCCCCGCGGCGTGTAAAGATCCAGTCCCCTGCATGTGGGTGGCCTCTGTCCCCGCGGCGTGTAAAGATCCAGTCCCCTGCATGTGGGTGGCCCCTGTCCCCGCAGCGTGGAAATGAAGAGTGCCTTCGCCTCAGGGGGACCAGTCTGTGTCTCCATACTCTGTGTGACACACCGGGGAACGATCTCGGTTTGAACGTCCAGGGAAGAAGCTGTCGGATGTGACTGATGCTCACCTGATGTTCTTGGCGACAGAAGAGAGCGGAGTGCTCGATGCTCACGTGCAGACCTCCGGGTGGAGAAGCGATAGATTTCGGTTCAAATCTCAACCATTTCTTCTCAAATCCTCATCCGGCACGTGCTTTAATTTCAGGACGTCACAGGGTACACCCCTGGTAAGAACTGTAGCTGGCCCTCAGGGGTGGGCTGGCCAGGGATAGTGGCCCCTTGCCTCTTGAGTGGAGTGTGGGCGCTCCTCCAGACTGGGGCCAAGCAGGCACACGGCCCGCATGGACGTGACCCTCTGCCTCTCAGGGACACGTGGAGCTCTGTCAGCCGCAGTGAGCTTCACCGCGCTCCCCCCACGCCAGCCCCCTCCCCAGGGTGAACCCCCGCCTGCATCAGCCTCAGGTACTCACCCATCCGACACGGAGGAGTCAGGCTGGAGTGCCTGCTTCCAAGGACATTACGTGACCGCAGCAGGAGAAGCCTTTGGAAGATGATACAAGTGGGCTCTGAGGATTCACACCCCAAAGAGGAGCTGCAGAGACCTACATTTGAAGCCAGGATTAGTCAGACAAAAAATAAAAACTCTCATCCCCCTCCTGAGGCTGTGTGTCTAATAATTAAAGTGAACCCTCAGCACTTCATAATCCTGCACCTTGTGTCCCATACTCTCGGTGCTGAAATCAGGTCTGGGACAGTCTTTTGAGAACGTGTAGGTGAATTCAGGAAGTTACTCATATAGGATACATTCTTTTTTAAAGGTTTATTTTTTTTTTCCAGAAATCAAGGTGGCTGATATTAGCACGTTGATTTATTCTCTGGATTTGAGCCTTATTATTAGTTCTTAAATAATAATGTATCACTCATTCAGAATAACTCTCTTCCTCCTTATTGCTGACACGTGCTATTGATCAATATGACAACAAAATATTACATAGAACACTATCTCAACAACTCTTACATTCAACAGTGTGGAGTTCTTCAATTTCTCCAGGAATTGATGAAAGTGTGAGGGGGAAAAAAATGAATGCTTAGAATACAGACGTTTGTCAAGGGAAAAGTCCTTGGTTTTATCATCTGTCGCCTCTTCTCGGCATGCAGAACAATGTGACGATGAAGACCCCAGCGTTTTCTTTTTTGAGGAACTGGACTCGTTCCAGCCCCACCATTGCCCGGGATACGCGGCTGTGGGATGCGTGGTGGAAGAGCATCTGGTATTCCGTCCACGCACGCGGTCCCAGAATAGCCGGACGAGTGTCTGCAGGTGCCCGAGCCCTGGCTGCTGCCCCAGCTGCGCAGGGAAAGGAGAACAGGATCGGCGAGATGCCGCCGTCCACGCCCCCCCCCCCCCGCCCAGTGAGGATAGTGATGTGCTCTGAGGACCTTCCCCCCCCCACCCAGTGAGGACAGTGATGTGCTCTGAGGACTGTCCCAGGAAGCGCTTCTCCCTCCTCCCTGCTGTGGAGTAGGCAGGGCTCTCCTCCCTGCTGTGGAGAAGGCAGGGCCCTCCTCTCTGCTGTGGAGTAGGCAGGGCTCTCCTCCCTGCTGTGGAGTAGGCAGGGCTCTCCTCCCTGCTGTGGAGAAGGCAGGGCCCTCCTCCAGGGCACAGACGCAGGAGGTGGGTGGGTGTCTTCCTGCAGTGTGTCACTTCTTTTTGTCGAAGGTGTGGGGACGTCACCACCACGCTTCATGAAGCAGATGGCCGAGTTCAGAAAGTCACTATGGGCCCTAGCCGGTTGGCTCAGCGGTAGAGCGTCAGCCCGGCATGTGGAAGTCCCGAGTTCAATTCCCGGGAGAAGCACACAGGAGAAGCGCCCATCTGCTTCTCCACCCCTCCCCCTCTCCTTCCTCTCTGTCTCTCTCTTCCCCTCCCGCAGCCGAGGCTCCACTGGAGCAAAGTTGACCCGGGCGCTGAGGATGGCTCCGTGGCCTCTGCTTCAGATGCTAGAATGGCTCTGGTTACAACTGAGCAATGCCCCAGATGGGCAGAGCATCACCCCCTGGTGGGCATGCCGGGTGGATCCTGGCCAGACGCATATGGGAGTCTGTCTCTCTGCCTCCCTGCTTCTCACTTCAGAAAAATACAAACAAAAAAGATAAAGTCACTCTGGGCCACCTTGTGGTTCTTGAGCCCACTGCTCGGTGCCCACGGTCCAGGTATGAGTAGCCCCTGTCCCTGCCTGGGCAAGAATGAGGAAGCTTTGGGGGCCAGCATAGTCAGAGTTACTAAAACTTTAATTTCCATGGTTAAAAACTTTGAGTTCTCACCTCCACTTGTTCTTTCTGGCTGACCCGGGCAATCTGGAAGCCGTGAGCATTTCCTCAGCACTGGAGCAGGGGTCACAGTAACGAGGGCCGCCTCTGGTCTCAGTCTTCATGGTTTTGGATCCTAGTCAGTGAGTCAACGGACAGGGAAGACTTCTCAGTGTGTCGGTGAGCGTTTGGTTCTGGTGAGGGGCAGTCATGGGGTACTTAAGCAGATGGCCGCAGGTAGTCCCCTGGGGTCTCAGGGTGTGGCCCTGGGCCGCAGTGGACACACTCCTGCCCTCCAGGACCTTGTTCCTTTGGACTCTTGGGGTCCCCGTTTTGCGATCATCCCTGTGAGCACCCACCCATTCCTCTCTGTCACCTTCATCAGTGCCCACCTGGTCTATAATCACATGAGTCCTACTCTTTTTCAATAGTCTGATCCATCTTGGATTCTATAAATTAAATACAATAATCGATTGATCACAGCTGCTAGGAGACAATGGCAAAGGGTCAAACCCAGTCACTATTTACAAACATTTTTAAATGCAGGGGGGATGTTTTTTCTTCTTCCAACAAAGTTACATTCTGCACATGTACATGTGTGTGCACACATCTATCTACATGTGTGTGCACATATATCTACACGTGTGCACACATCTATCTACATGTGTGTGCACACCTCTATATACATGTGTGTGCACATCTATCCACATGTATGTGCACATCTATCTACATGTGTGTGTATCTGTCTACATGTGTGTGCACATATATCTACACGTGTGCACACATCTATCTACCTGTGTGTGCACACCTCTATATACATGTGTGCACACACCTATCCACATGTGTGTGCACACATCTATCTACATGTGTGTGCACACCTCTATATACATGTGTGTGCACACATCTATCTACATGTGTGTGCACCTGTCTACAGGTGTGTGCACATATATCTACACATGTGCGCACATCTATCTACCTGTGTGTGCACACCTCTATATACATGTGTGTGCACATCTATCCACATGTATGTGCATGTATCTATCTACATGTGTGTGCACATCTATCCACATGTGTGTGCATGTGCACATCTATCTACATGTGTGTGTATCTGTCTACATGTGTGTGCACATATATCTACACGTGTGCACACATCTATCTACCTGTGTGTGCACACCTCTATATACATGTGTGCACACACATCTATCCACATGTGTGTGCACACATCTATCTACCTGTGTGTGCACACCTCTATATACATGTGTGTGCACACATCTACATGTGTGTGCACCTCTGTCTACATGTGTGTGCACATCTATCTACACATGTGTGCACATCTATCTACATGTGTGTGCACACCTCTATACACATGTATGTGCGCACATCTATCTATCCACACACACACACCGAGAGCTTTTGAAAGACAATAAAGACAAATGTTCAGGAGACATCAGGTAGACTGTTCTCATTATCAAGAAGCAAAAGGGCTTCTAGAAAGCTCATGACATCTTGAAAATAGAGCCAAAGATACCCATGTAAGAGGAACACGATCCTTTTCGAGGGCAGATGTCTGTCTGCTGCTCCTGCAGGACTCACGATAAGAAAAGTTAAATATTCACTGTATCCTTCAACTGGGCCTCTTTCCCCAAGTTTTCAATTCTTGTTTTTAAGAGCTTTGCCCAATGAGAGATGTATCAATCTTCAGATGAGATCAGAGCCCTGAAGTTTTAGGAGTATGTGTATCGTTTAAAGCAACTTGATGACATGCATATCCCTGTTTTTTTTATTAAATGATTCAGGAAGGTTTCTAACTTGTTATAGAAAAAATGCATTATTACATTTGTATATGTGTCTACATCTACAGATGTGTAAATACAAACACATGTATCTGCTATCGTAGGACCTTTTTATTCCTGAAATCGGTAGGAAAACCATTTCTAAATGATACTAGTCAATCATGGAGGTGGTCCTTCTGGGTTTCCAGTTACAAGGCAGATAGCAAGCTACTAGGATGACTTTAATTCCTAGGAAGCACTAGGATGAGACATCTTGACACAGGGTAGTTGTCTTAGGACACGACACATTGGTCTTTCTTTGTGTGAGGCGGACAGCTCTCCTCGCTGTGCTGTGTGTGAGTGGAGAGCAGGAGACACGTGGTCTCTTCGGAGGCTTCTGGTCCTGTAGAACTTGACAAAATGTATCTCTAGCAGAGGTAAATGAAGATCGGTTGAGGCCCCGGGCACAGAAGAAAATATTGGGCCCCTTAAAAAAAAAGAGAGAGAAGAAACAGAGAAAATAAAATTACATGTTAACCATATTTTTAAATAAATAAAAATATTAGGTACTATTCACGTTAAAATGGCACATAGGAAAACAAACTGGGTGTCATTAGAAAAAAGTGGCAAGTTGGGGTTTTGCGGGCCCTTCAGAAGTCAATGCCCAGGGTGCGTGCCCGGTGTGACCGCCGTGAAATCCACCTCTGATCTCTCGGCTGGCCAGGTCTCCTAATAATTACGACTGAGAATTGTTAGGGGTTCAGCATTGGGCTCTGATAAAGGAATTAAACCCAGTGATTGGATCACAAACCAGACCCAAAGGATACGGTTGCGCTTTGGAAAGGGGACAACAGGTGGGACAGACATGTCACACCCACACTTGAAATAGTCTAAGAAAAACAAGACTCTTAGCTTTAATTCCTTAATAACAGTGACAATACAGACAGCAAGTATAGGAGAGTCATCAAGTATCTTTGCTGCTGTGTCAGACCAAAAGAGGCCGAAAAAATCCAAAGAAAGTATCCGGTAATTAACTCAGTCTTTGCCTAAGGGAGAGGTTACATGCAGCAGTGATTTCCACCTTTAAAAGTCAACCCATTTTTTAGCGACAGAATTATAGCCCAGCTTGAATACTGTGGACATATATGTAGTTGACACAGTGTGATGAAAACCTATAATCAAATTCATTTTTTGGGTAGGTTTGTGTCTTTATATCGATCGTTAGAAATAAGTGACTGTGTTCCATAGAACAAAAAACAAATGACATAGGTACTATTTTCATAGACCAAGAGTCCAGATCTGAAAATAGTAGAAAACTTTTGAAAATGGGATTCATAGCGATCTCTGCATTGAGTCTCTTTCCGTCTGGGGGTAGAGGTTTCCGTCAGGAAGTGTCCAGGAACGTCCAGTCACTGCAGTGTGTGTGTGTCTGTGTGTGTGTCTGTGTGTGTGCGTGTCTGTGTCTGTGTGTGTGTGTCTGTGTGTGTGTCTGTGTGTGTCTGTGTGTGCGTGTGTGTGTCTGTGTGTGTGTGTCTGTGTGTGTGTGTGTCTGTGTGTGTCTGTGTGTGTGCGTGTCTGTGTGTGTGTGTGTCTGTCTGTGTGTGCGTGTGTGTGTCTGTGTGTGTGTGTCTGTGTGTGTGTGAGTGTCTGTGTGTGTGTGTCTGTGTGTGTCTCTGTGTGTGTCTCTCTCTCTGTGTGTGTGTGTCTGTGTGTGTCTGTGTGTGTGTCTGTGTGTGTTTCTGTGTGTGTGTGTCTGTGTGTGTCTGTGTGTGTGTGTCTGTCTGTGTGTGTATGTGTCTGTGTGTGTGCGTGTGTGTGTGTGTGTCTGTGTCTGTGTGTCTGTGTCTGTGTGTGTGTGTATGTGTGTGTATGTGTGTGTGTGTGTGTGTTTAGGTCAGTCTTTCCACAGTTTTACTTCTTGTACCCTCTCCCCTCGATGCTGAGTCCTAGGACCTGATATGACTTCCACGCAACGAGGACCTGAGGGGGCATCTGGAAGTGGGTGACCCTCTGCGTCCCCCTTACACAGCCTGAGATGTGACTTATCACGCTGACCTTTTATCCCAGGCAGCCGGACCTGCCCACAGAGGCCAGGGTGTCCGCATGAGTCGTGTGGTCTCACACACTCAGACCCCAGGAGGACACGACTTTTACCTCTTGGGCTCGGGGGTCATTGCATTCTTGTGTGTAATCACAGAAACCCTGAACTTAGAAAATACACTTCTGCTTAAAATGTTTAATGTATACTTTTTTAAAATTTTAACTTGTAGGCAGGGTCTGCCCCTCTGAGCTGAAGAGATTTTATTCCCAGTTATTACTCTTGTGTTTTTTTTCCTAAAACACTAAGAGGATGTTAGGAGACAATGGAGGGTGTTGAGAAATCTGTCTTTTTTAAGGAATCAAAGGATATCAGAAACTTTTTTTTTTAATTGTATTTTTCTGAAGTGAGAAGCAGTGAGACGGAGAGACAGACTCCCACATGTGCCCCACCAGGATCTACCCAGCATGCCCACCAGGGGGCGACGCTCTGCCCATCTGGGGTGTTGCTCTGTTGCAACCAGAGCCATTCTAGCGCCTGAGGCGGAGGCCACTGAGCCATCCTCAGCACCCGGGCCAACTTTGCTCCAATGGAGCCTTGGCTGAGGGAAGGGAAGAGATAGAGAGGAAGGAGAAGGGGAAGGGTGGAGAAGCTGATGGGTGCTTCTCCTATGTGCCCTGGCCAGGAATCGAACCCAGGACTTCCACATGCCGGGCTGACGCTCTACAGCTGAGCCAACCGGCCAGGGACTATCCGAAACTTTTATTATCACAATAGGCCTGCATTATCGCCACCATGAAAGCCGGAGACGGGAGGTAGAATCGCTTCTGTGAAACTTCTGTAGGAATTGTCCTGATCTACGGATTTCTGTAATCTTTCCATTCATTCCCCCTGCTTTCTGATGCAGATCCTACATTTCTTGAATGCATACAATGTATTTACCGTTAATGTATCTTTTCTTGCTGTTGTTGTTGTTAATGCATCTTTTAACTGATGCCCGGTCAATACTTTGAATGAATGCAAAATTGATTCTGATGACCCAGTGTTGTCCTTCGAACTAAACATACGGTAAAAATTCAGGCTCAGATAATGCAAGGAGAGAGACAGCCAATCTTAAAATGGTAGTAATCGCTACAAAATAGTTCTTTTTTTTTTTTTTTTTTGAAGTAAAGTTAACCCCATACCTTCTTCGATGGCCTGGAAAGTACCCCTGGTCCTAGGTGTGGAACTAATAATTGACCATATGTAGAGATGGACGGCTCCACATTTATGTGAATAGCTTTAGAGCAGTGGACTGCCCGGGGTGGGGGGGCTTCCTGTCCCAGCTTGGGGAGCGTTCACACAGCCCTGGGCAGTGGCATCCTGAGACTCTTTTTGAGGAAATGAATTTCATCAGGAAGGCACTGGATAATGTAACGTTGTTGCTTGCTCTGAGGGTCTGACTCGAACCTCACTCGTCAGTCACGCTAGGTCAGCCTTTTTAAGAGCGATGGTGTCAGGGACCCCAACATGAGCATACGGTACGCAATGCAACATTAGTAAATATTGAGTGTTTTTTTTTTGTTTGTTTGTTTTTTGTATTTTTATGAAGCTGGAAACGAGGAGAGACAGTCAGACAGACTCCCGCATGCGCCCGACCGGGATCCACCCGGCACGCCCACCAGGGGCGACGCTCTGCCCACCAGGGGCAATGCTCTGCCCCTCCAGGGTGTCGCTCTGCCACGACCAGAGCCACTCTAGCGCCTGGGGCAGAGGCCAAGGAGCCATCCCCAGTGCCCGGGCCATCTTTGCTCCAATGGAGCCTTGGCTGCGGGAGGGGAAGAGAGAGACAGAGAGGAAGGAGGGGGGGTGGAGAAGCAAATGGGCACTTCTCCTATGTGCCCTGGCCAGGAATCGAACCCAATATTGAGTATTAATGTGAGTTGGGCAACCTGTGGCTTAAGAGAGATTTTCTTGAGAGCAATTACTTCCCTGGGAGGAGATTTAATTTCGTGATGTGCTATTTCTAATTTACTTAAGACATGCACTTGACATTTTAACCACACTGTTGTTGTAAAGATATTTGACATTTTAAAATGACGAACCCAGTCAAGGATGCCGTCTATAGGACCAGTCGTCAGGGGCACGCTCCGTGTAATGGAATCACCACGTTCTTGATCACTCACGGGAGGACGCTGCGCTCACACCAGTCCCCTGCGTCGGCTGGGCTGACCCCTGGACGTCTCAGTCGTTCTCCTTTCCCGTTCGAATGTCAAGACTGTCTGTCGTGCCAGTGTCAGTGCTGCGAGCGTCTCGAATGATTGGTGCGGCGTAAGACATTCCGGAGATTTTTCCAAGCGCCATTCAATCGCGGTCATTTCTTGAGAATGCAGAAGAAACACGAACTTGTTCATTTCTGGAACTCACGTTTCTGCGGAAGGACCGGGTCTGGAGAACGGGGAAGCGTGTCCACAGGCGGGGCCTCTTCCCTTGACAGTCACTGTGTTGTGGTGGGTCAGCCGGCTGGTCCACCGATCGCTGGATGTGAGCGGGGATCTGTCTCCTCCTGCCACAGGGAGCCCAGTGAGGTGTCCAGGTGGACAACAGGGACGCCCCTGGAGAAAGACGGGCGGACGGCCACGTCGGACAGGCCGGCACCACGGCTTATTTTTGCGGCCGTGACACGGATTTCCTGTCACTGCTTTCTTTTTTTTTTCTTTTTTTCTTTTTTTCCTTTTTCCGAAGCTGGAAACGGGGAGGCAGTCAGACAGACTCCCACATGTGCCCGACTGGGATCCACCCGGCACACCCACCAGGGGACGACGCTCTGTTGCGACCAGAGCCATTCTAGCACCTGAGACAGAGGCCACAGAGCCATCCTCAGCGCCTGGGCCAACTTTGCTCCAATGGAGCCTTGGCTGCGGGAGGGGAAGAGAGAGACAGAGAGGAAGGAGAGGGGGAGGGGTGGAGAAGCAGATGGGCGCTTCTCCTGTGTGCCCTGGCCAGGAATCGAACCTGGGACTCCTGCACGCCAGGCCGACGCTCTACTGCTGAGCCAACCGGCCAGGGCCGTGTCACTGCTTTCAAACTCCACTGCCCTGTCTCAACATTCCCTTCTTCCTCCCACCAGTGATCCGAGTAGGGCATCAGGTGACATCTGAGGGTGTGGGCTACGATGACATTGGGGTGTTCTCTGCAGTGACGCCTGGCGGGGATGTTGGGTACAGAGAGCCTACCTGGGGTTAAAACGGACGCTCCTGCAGCCCGGCCTCTGGGGCCCTCCACGGCTCCGGGTGCCCAGCCACGTGGCAATGCCAGCTTCAAGTTTTAGGCAAAGTGATGGTAGACACATAAATGGTCAACGCATCCACCTGCGACTGTGGCTGGACTTTGATTCCGGTCCTCTCACTGTGGTTTCCATGCGTGAGCCCCTCAGTCCTCTGACATGCTACCTTTCCGGGCCACGGTGTGCGAAGGGGCCCCTCAGGAGTGCGCGAGAAGTCGGGGACCTCGGGTCTGGGGGAGGAGGGGGCGGGAGGCTGTCTCTATTTCCTTTCTTTCTTGTTTCAGTGAAGCTCAAACTTTGCTAACACCACGGTGAGTCATAACTGTAGACAACGTGGTGTTCAAAGATGCAGAACTTCCAGGATGGCAGTGGGGGAAGTCTCGGCAGGGATCCACAGGTAGGGGTCAGACGGAAATGTTCTACCCACTCACATGCCGTGTAGGAGAAGGCGGTGGATCAGACGGAAATGTTCTACCCACTCACATGCCGTGTAGGAGAAGGCGGTGGGTCAGACGGAAATGTTCTACCCACTCACATGCCGCGTAGGAGAAGGCGGTGGGTCAGACGGAAATGTTCTACCCACTCACATGCCGTGTAGGAGAAGGCGGTGGGTCAGACGGAAATGTTCTACCCACTCACATGCCGCGTAGGAGAAGGCGGTGGGTCAGACGGAAATGTTCTACCCACTCACATGCCGCGTAGGAGAAGGCGGTGGGTCAGACGGAAATGTTCTACCCACTCACATGCCGCGTAGGAGAAGGCGGAGGGTCAGACGGAAATGTTCTACCCACTCACATGTCGTGTAGGAGAAGGCGGTGGGTCAGACAGATGTTCTACCCACTCACATGCCGTGTAGGAGAAGGCGGTGGGTCAGACAGATGTTCTACCCACTCACATGCCGCGTAGGAGAAGGCGGTGGGTCAGACGGAAATGTTCTACCCACTCACATGCCGCGTAGGAGAAGGCAGAGGGTCAGACGGATCGTAGGAGAAGGCGGTGGGTCAGACGGAAATGTTCTACCCACTCACATGTCGCGTAGGAGAAGGCGGAGGGTCAGACGGAAATGTTCTACCCACTCACATGTCCTGTAGGAGAAGGCGGTGGGTCAGACGGAAATGTTCTACCCACTCACATGTCGCGTAGGAGAAGGCGGTGGGTCAGACGGAAATGTTCTACCCACTCACATGCCGTGTAGGAGAAGGCGGAGGATCAGACAGAAATGTTCTACCCACTCACATGCCGCGTAGGAGAAGGCGGTGATTGGGCTGTAAATTTTCTTCTAGTCAACGCTGAAGAGGGACACTTGAACAACACCGTGATTTATTGGGTATCAGAGACACACTGGTTATTCGTAAGAATAGATTTTCCTCGAGGAGTGTTCAATGACAGGTAAATGGATCCCAGAGGGGCTCACGGCAGGAACGCAAGCGATGTAACAAACAGTGCCTGCAGCCGCCTGTCTGCAGAGATGCCGGTGAGTGAGTCTCACCAGCCATTGTTACCAGAGCCCTCGTCTCAGTGAGACGGAGGCGCAGCTGTCAACACAGGGACCGCCAAGAGAGCTCTCCAGGATTCCTTAGGATCTAGGAGATCCACTCTCCCCCTCCAATCTCCTCAACTCATGTGCGACTCCGTGACTTCACACGCAAACCCGAGTGGATCCATTTTAGCAGATCACGGGTCTCAGTTTTGTCTGCAGATGGACAGGCCGACGTGAACTTCCCCGAACATCTGACCAGTAGGCAGGTGACGCCGTTATAGGACTTCCAGCATTGTGGTCATTTCTCCTGAGCTAATCATTTTAATCCCAATTCCATAAAAAACACATTCATCTAAAAAATGATGAATGCGTGTTTCAAGTGCTGTCACACCGCTTGATACATAAACTTAGGCCGATTAATATTTAAAACGTCCAAGTAGACTAATCCTCAGTGAAATACATGTCAACTGTTGTTCCATGTACTTACAGAAACCAAGGGAGTGTTTTGTTATTAAATACTGGGGTTTTTTGTTTGTTTGTTTGCTTTCTAAGAATACGATTATTTTCATCTCTGTTAATATTATCTTGAGTGACTCTGAGTTCCCACCCCTCCAGTCTGTTACTTTATTAAACCTTTTAATTTGTGATACTTATAAACGTAAACCAAGTTGTAAGAAATAGAAAGAGCCTGGATGCTCTGTGCCCGCTTCTCCCAAAGGTGACATCCCGCGAAACTGTCGGACAGAAGAACACTCCCCGGGTCCTGACTGACCCTGAGCCCTGGTGGACACTCCCCGGGTCCTGACTGATGCTGAGCCCTGGTGGACACTCCCCGGGTCCTGACTGATGCTGAGCCCTGGTGGACACTCCCCGGGTCCTGACTGATGCTGAACCCTGGTGGACACTCCACGGGTCCTGACTGATGCTGAGCCCTGGTGGACACTCCCGGGTCCTGACTGATGCTGAGCCCTGGAGGACACTCCCCGGGTCCTGACACTGAGCCCTGGTGGACACTCCCCGGGTCCTGACTGATGCTGAGCCCTGGTGGACACTCCCGGGTCCTGACGCTGAGCCCTGGTGGACACTCCCCGGGTCCTGACTGATGCTGAGCCCTGGTGGACACTCCCCGGGTCCTGACTGATGCTGAGCCCTGGTGGACACTCCCCGGGTCCTGATGCTGAGCCCTGGTGGACACTCCCCGGGTCCCGACTGATGCTGAGCCCTGGTGGACACTCCCCGGGTCCTGACTGATGCTGAGCCCTGGTGGACACTCCCCGGGTCCTGACACTGAGCCCTGGAGGACACTCCCCGGGTCTTGACTGATGCTGAGCCCTGGTGGACACTCCCCGGGTCCTGAGGCTGAGCCCTGGAGGACACTCCCTGGGTCCTGACTGATGCTGAGCCCTGGTGGACACTCCCCGGGTCCTGACTGATGCTGAGCCCTGGTGGACACTCCCCGGGTCCTGACACTGAGCCCTGGCGGACACTCCCCGGGTCCTGACACTGAGCCCTGGTGGACACTCCCCGGGTCCTGACTGATGCTGAGCCCTGGTGGACACTCCCCGGGTCCTGAGGCTGAGCCCTGGTGGACACTCCCCGAACCCTGGCGGACACTCCCCGGGTCCTGACTGACACTGAGCCCTGGCAGACACTCCCCGGGTCCTGACTGATGCTGAGCCCTGGCGGACACTCCCCGGGTCCTGAGGCTGAGCCCTGGTGGACACTCCCCGGGTCCTGACACTGAACCCTGGCGGACACTCCCCGGGTCCTGACTGACACTGAGCCCTGGCAGACACTCCCCAGGTCCTGACTGACAGTGAGCCCTGGTGGACACTCCCCGGGTCCTGACTGATGCTGAGCCCTGGTGGACACTCCCCGGGTCCTGATGCTGAGCCCTGGTGGACACTCCCCGGGTCCTGACTGACACTGAGCCCTGGCAGACACTCCCCGGGTCCTGACACTGAGCCCTGGTGGACACTCCCGGGTCCTGATGCTGAGCCCTGGTGGACACTCCCCGGGTCCTGACTGATGCTGAGCCCTGGTGGACACTCCCGGGTCCTGACTGACGCTGAGCCCTGGTGGACACTCCCCGGGTCCTGACTGACGCTGAGCCCTGGTGGACACTCCCCGGGTCCTGACTGACGCTGAGCCCTGGTGGACACTCCCCGGGTCCTGACTGATGCTGAGCCCTGGTGGACACTCCCCGGGTCCTGACTGACGCTGAGCCCTGGTGGACACTCCCCGGGTCTTGAGGCTGAGCCCTGGTGGTGCAGACCGCTGTCCACTGCCGTGGACTCCCTCCACTGGTGCTTTTATGGCCACACTGCTTCCTCTCTCCTGTGCCCACTGCTCCGTACCTCCTGGCCACAAAATAGCTGTTCTTTTTTTAATGCCGTATTTTAAGACTGTTAAGAAAAAATGAACTCATACAGCGCGTAACGATTTAGGGCTGACATTTTTTTTTTTCATATAATGCATAATTTCCTGGAGATCCACGCCATTGTGGCTCGTTGGTGTTTTTTCCTTTTTAGTGCTGAACAGTAAGTGCGTGGTGCAGGTGGAGCACAGTCTGTGAATCGTTCGTTCCTTAGAGAACACGGCGGTCTTTGCCAGCTGTTGATTGCTGAGAATAATGCTGTCACAGGTGTTCGTGTCCTGGTTCTGTGTGAACGGAAATCTTCATTTCTCTGGGGCAAAGGCCCAGGAGAGTAGTTGCTTGGTCTTATAGTAGTTGCATGCTTAATTATTATTTTTCTTTTTTGAGGAACTGTCAAACTGTTTTCCAGAGAGGCTGCGCCTGCTCTTTTCACCACATTCTAGCTAGCATTTGGTATTGTCACTGTGGTTTATTTTAGCCATTCTGAGTAAGTGCGCCGTGATGTCCCTGTGCCGTGTTCGTCTGCGTCTCCCTGCTGGCTAATGAGGTCGGGCATGTTTTCTGTGCCTCTGCCATCTGTATCTGCTTCCAGGTCGAATGATTCTGTCTCTCCCTTGTCTTCTGATTGGGCTGTTTGTTCCTCTACTGATGAGCGTTTAGAGTTCTTTACATATCCAGACGCTTGTCCTTTGTCAGATACCCCGTAAGCAGATACTTTCTATCCGACTGGAGTGTATCTAGTCAGGCTCTTCTCCTCCACAGAACAGGTTCCTAACATCTGTATGAAGTCCTGGTCTGTCCCCTTTTCCGTTAACAGATCGTGCTTCTGCTGCTTAGTGTAGAGAGCCTCTGGCCAGCCCTGGGTCCTGAAGACATTCCCCTCTGTTTCTTTCTCTGATAGTTTTCATTTATATTTTTCATTGATGCCTGCGATCCATGTTGTGATAATTATTATATGTTTGACTTTAATCTAGACTCACTTGTTGTTGGCTTTTGTCAACAACATTTCGTTGTTACATTTTTGAAAGACTGTCTTGATTCCATAGAGTATAAGGGGTCAACAGTTGGACATATTTATGTGGGTCTGTTTCTGGGTTCCAAGTTCTGATCTATTGATGTGTGGTCTATTCCTCTGCTAATAAAATACCACACCCTCTTAAATAATGTAGCTATAAAATTAGTCTTGAAATGGCATGGACTGATTTCTTCTATTTTCCTCTTATCTAAAATTGTTTAAACTGTTTTTTTAAATTTTTACTTTCCATATAAATTTTAGAAGAATCTTTATATCTACATTGTAAATTTTATTTAGTTCAATTTTTTTTTATTTCCCTTGAGAATTGCTCTCTGATGCATGGATGATTTAGAAGCAATCTGTTTAGTGATTGACAATTGTTCTTTCATTTATCTCTTCTTATTACTTTCTGTTTTGATTCCACAACCTGCAGAGACTGTAATTAGGTTCAATGCCATAGACTTAATGGTAAGCTAGAATTTCTCCTCTGAGAAATAAGCATCCAGGTTGATTTCTTCTGGCATCAGATGTTTGGTTTCAGACCAAATTTGCACCACACATCTGTAGACAAACAACTTAATTAGCAACTTTCAGTAAAAGACAAATTGATAAATCATCTCTTTGACCTTTATACAAGCTGTTAGTCTGTAAAGTGTTGTGCATATTATTATATACTTGTTCACCCATTCAGAATTCTGATTTATCATCACTAAAATGTGTGATGAGCCTGACGCAATGGATAGAGCTTTGGCCTGGGACGTGGAGGACCCAGGTTTGAAACCCCGAGGTCGCCACCATGAGCATGGGCTCATCTGTTTTGAGCGAGGCACACCAGCTTGAGCCCAAGGTCACTGGTTTGAACAAGGGGTCACTCAGTCTGCTGTAGCCCCCTGGTCAAGGCACATATGAGAAAGCATCAATGAACAAGATGCTGCAACGAAGAATTGATGCTTCTCATCTCTCTCCCTTCCTGTCTGTCTGTCCCTATCTGTCCCTCTCTCTGTCTCTGTCACAAAAAAAATAAAATAAAATAAAATGTGTGACTAGATCCAAGCCTAGTGATACATGAAAGACATCTTACAATTCAGAAGACTTGTTGTGTAATCCAAATATCAAAACCGGTTTATTTGACGTTTGTTCAAGGTTGCATTTGAGTTTTAGCTGTTATGCTATGACGAGCGTATTTTCTTTTCAAGAGAAACTGTGACTTATTTCAGGGAGATATTAAGAACATCACATGAACTATGGGAGGTGACAACCCACCATCCACTAATTTAGGTGGCAGATAAGAGCAAACGCAGTGGCATCTTGTTTCATGTGGCACATGTGAGGAAGCCACACATAGTCTCAGGTCCCACATGCTTTCTGTAAGACAATGGTGATTGTACAGTTACTTCAAGAAAGGATATTCTTGGCCCTGGCCGGCTGGCTCAGCGGTGGAGTGTTGACCCAGTGCGTAGAAGTCACAGATCAATTCCATGCCAGGGCACACAGTAGAAGCGCCCATCTGCTACTCCACCCTCTCCCGTTTCTCTCTCTCCCTCTTCCCCTCCTGAAGCCATGGCTTGATTGATTCCAGTGCATCGGCCCCAGGCACTGAGGATGGTTTTGTGGAGTCTCCACCTCAGGTGCTAAAAATAGCTTGGTTGCGAGCATGGCTCTAGATGGGCTGAGCATCAGCCCCAGATGGGGGCTGCCGGTTGGATCCAGGTCAGGGCGCATGTTGGAGTCTGTCTCTCTATCTCCCCTCCTCTCACATTAAAAAAAACAAAAAAGAAAGAATATTCTCAAAAATGGTTTAAGTTGACAGGCTCCTGTGATCCAAGGGGCTTAATTACCTTGCAGTGCCTGTGTATGGATCATGTAACTGTGCAATGACAAATCTCAGATATACCACCATGAAAACAGGAGTCGAATGTGTTCGTCGGACTATCTTCAATCACCCATGCCTGCTTTATAACTGTATTCTTTTTCTTTTTCTTGTGGAATTTAGGTTATCGGGATTTCAGCTGCCGTCCTCCATCGTCAGCACAGGATCCGTCCTGACTCTGTGGTTCACGACTGACTTCGCTGTGAGTGCCCAGGGGTTCAAAGCGCTGTACGAAGGTAGGACACACGCTGTGCTTGCACACACCTGCTGTGCGGGCGACCTCACACTGGTCAGGCTGGGTTACAGATTGTAGTGTAAACCTGAGCTGTTACCACACGTTTGAATGTTGCGTCACACATTGATGATGGCAGAAAACTGTTTGATACAATGGCCAAACTTTTTAGCATGAAACGCGCGTTTACCATTTTCCTTTATTGATAGAACACTTTTTTTTTTAATTGGAAAAGTGGGTTATCTTTTGACATCTAGAAGAACATTTTGAGAATTCTGAATAAGAGACAGTGCTTCTTCTCCATGAAGAGATTATTCTTAGTATGCATGGTTTTCTTAAAACTTTTTGTTGGATGATCATATTGACAGTGTTTCAAGAGAGGGAACTCTATTAGATGAGCTGTTGTTTTCCAAGTTGAAACCGGTCATTGCGAGGACGACTTTGGTTTTCGTGTGTGGTCACTGCCAGCCCTCGGGCTGTGTGTCCTTTGTTTTTCTGGTTTCCGATCCGTGTCTAGGTACCTGTGGGGGGTCGTGCTACGGGTTTAAAACTACTTGTGAGCAATAATTTTTAAAAAAAGATGTAAAGGAGTTCCACCTTTGATAGAGAAAGTAATGCAAATGACCACTCCAAGCACTTGGTTTTAAGAAATCATATCGGTCACGCTTTAAAGCGTGTCTGCCCAGGTGATTCTAGTTTCATCTTCTTTCACACAGGTGCCTTAAAATTCCTTTCATGGGTAGTGAAAAGGCTTTCACTTTTCACATAAGCACACAAATGGATAAGAGACTGTGGGTAGGCATGTAGGCCAGTCCCTGTTCACAGCACACACCTCGGACGGCACGGTGAGTCTCCGAGGCGCCCTTGGGCAACGTCATTCTTTGTGGAAGATCAAGTCTGCGTGTGCGTAGTGCAAGTGAACTTCGTCGCTATGCCGTGATCAGCAAAGGCAAGGGCAGAGCATCCTCCTTGCCCAGGTTTCCAACAAAACCAATGTATCCTGTTAAGTTGTGTGGAATGACCCTTAGGATGGTCCCACCAGTGTGACTTGAGTATCTACGATGCTTATATTTAATAAACCAGCGTCAGTGACTGGGAGGGATGAATCATCTTGTAGCATATCACTGACTGTCAGGGAATGATTTAGTATTTGGACAGTAACAGATTCATTTAAGATTCCTAAGTGTTATTCTCTTTCAAGTCTTCTTGTGTCTACTACTTCCCGCGTACCCTAACTTCACACAATTTCTATTTTACAAAACAAATCAGTGTCTCTAAGGCAGCCTATCCTAGTTCCCTGTGAAGCATAGCTTGTTTAATCATCACAGATGGTATTACTGAGAAGGACAATAATGCTTCCACACCTGAGAAGCCTGGGCGATTCTTCTCCCCTTCCTGATGACGTGGATAGATACTTGAATATCACGTTTTGCTGAATTTCCTATAATAAATGTTGTAGAAATCCTGTTGATGAATGATGGTCAAATGAACAATTGCACTGAATCTTTCTGAGCTATGTGTTTGGTGTTACTGGTTGTCATGATGGCATCTCATAAAACAATTGGAAAGATTGTCTCTGTTGGAAACAATATTTACAAGTATGTTTGAAAACATGAGAAAAATGACCTGAAAGGGAATGAGACCCTAAGTTAAAGGTATAGTTTTTATTTTATTTTTATCTATTTATTTTTAAAGACTTTATTCATTTTAGAGAGAAGAGAGAGAGAGAGAGAGAAAGAAGAGAGAGAGAGAAAGATAGAGAGAGAGAGAGAGAGAGAGAGAGAGAGAGAGAGAGAGAGAGAAAGGGGTCGGAGCAGGAAGCATCAACTCCCATATGTGCCTTGACTGGGGAAGCCCAGGGTTTTGAACTGGTGACCTCAGAATTCCAGGTCAACGCTTTATCCACTGCTACACCACAGGTCAGGCAAAGGTATATTTTTTAAAGAGTTTGCATTGGTAAATGCTTTTATTTTGAGATGTATATTTCAATGGTGACATTAACATCTAGTCTGTTGACAAGTAAATGCAGCCTTTGTTTTGAAAGGAAAGAAATCTAGTCAAAAAAGCACTTGTCAGGAAAACCAAAATTGTATACGATATTTAATATCAGTATTTTTAACCTAATTGTTCATTAACTTAAAGTCTCCTGAGAAAATGAATTTGTACTGTCTGGAGAAAAAGCGGTAATTATAGTCTAATCAGAAAATTAGAGAGTTTATCTAGAAGAGAACAAAACTTTCAACGTGAGCACCAGCTGATTCGTGTATAGTGTGAGTTCCCACAGGGAATCTAGATACAACTATGACATACTATGGCAACGTCACTGGTATTATTAGGGACAGTGTGTATAAAATATGCAAATATACCTATTTAAATACAGCATAAAGCAGAACTGATGATAATTGTCAGAAAACGATGTAAAATTCTTTAGAACCAAAACATTGAGTCCTTCTGGTGACTCAGATTTCCTCCTTTTTTATTAGGTTTTATTTGGACAGGACAGTCCATCAGGTAATTAATATAATCCAAATAATGCAGTAAAATGTCGATGTCTTATTCAAGAAATCCAAAGGAAATTTAATTTGTAGGGAAAAAAACTCAGGATTTAAAAAAAATATAATTTAGTCTTTAGTGTATTTTCTTCCAGTTAAAATTAAAATTTATTTCATATTATCAGATTAATATTTCATTTTTTATACAAATTTATTTGCTTGAATTGAAGAAAAATTTGTCAAAGTTAAAATCTGTCTCATCAACTATATCCTTGGTTATAAATTTAATCTAGGAACTGAACTTTTAGATTTCCAGCAATACTTTGAAATAGTTCATATTTACTTGAATTATTATTTATACATCGAAATATAAATCTACATAATAAGTATCCAACAGTAAATTTACATATTATAATTAAAGTCTTCAGTCTTGAATTTAACCCTGAGAATCAAATGGGAATATTTATAAACTTCACATTAACTTACGGAATAGGGAGCTGTTCAGGGTGTTCGCAAGGAAGTTTATAGACTGTTGGTAAAATCAACATATTCTAACCCATGCATATAGTCTAATGAAATTGAAGTTCCTAACTTAATAGAGAATTTTTTGAATAGTTTATATGCTAGTTCCATCATTCAACGCTATTTTTCATGGTAAACCAACAAGTTTGCTTAATTTTCCTTCATAAGTTTGTAACAAAGTATTGGGATTACACATGATTTATAATAAGACGGAGTACTATTGAAATTTCTATGTTTGTCCGATGTTGAGGTCCTATGTATAAATATATAAGCAGCATCTGTTTCTGTGTTTCTATTTGTGGACCTTCTTTAATCGAGATCTCAAGTCCTAAAGAAATATATTTATTTTTTGTTTAATGAGTTTATGATATTAAAAACCAAACAAAACATGAAGTTCAGAAAATTGGCATGCCATGTCCACACACGGAAAGTATTGGCTATCATTAGACTTGAGGAGAAACAGAATGGATCATTTTGGTTACATGTATTTATTGAGAGGTTGTGCCCCAAAGAACCTATCACTCTACTTTTTTTTTTCTTTTTTCAATTTTTAAAAGATAATTGCTCAATTTCCTAATCAGTTTTCTCTACGAGTGACAAAATGAACTAAATGTTAGAAACACCAGTGAAGAGACGATGAAAACGCTCCAACTTCAGATTTTAGTGCCTTTGATTTCAATGTCTGATTTCCTTTGAAATGATCTTTTGTTAAGTAATACCTTTATTTTTGTCCTGAATAGGATTTCAAATGTCTTATAAACTCTGGTAATTTTTTATACATGCTTCTTTCATCAGGGTAAGACTTGGTTATGTTTTTAAATTTTAGTTTTCTGGTATTATTTACCATAATTGAGATGGATCTTTTTAAGTCAAGTATGTTCGCTTTGACCTTGATTGAATTTTTATCATCGGGTGTTTTGGGCGAAATATGGGTTTTATGTATAATACAAGTTGTATGTGGATAGGAAGCACCGATTCGGAATCCAACGATGAGTCCAGTGTGTGTTGACCAGAATCTGCACTTTCCTGTAGAGAACACATCTCATTAGTGCGGAGCAGTGTCATTCATTGGGAGCGAGATGACCTCTGAGCACTCAGCAGCGGCTTTACCCAGGGAATGGCAAGTTGTATTAAGAAAATAGAATGGAAATCGTATGCGTATTTTGACATAGAGAATTCACTTCTTTGCCGGACTTGGTTGGCAAGCCAGAAGGAAGGTTGCTTTAGATTCTTGTTGAAGACAAATCGAATAAGACGCAAAGGAATCGCGTCTCCTTAAAATTCCCTTTAAAACGCTGCCTGACACGGCAGGTAGAAAGGGAGAAATTTTAACCACAAATGTGGACAGTCAAATATTTTGATCAAAGCACACTAATTTTACACCTTCTGCATTTATCTCAGCCCTTCCAAGGTAACAATCTTTGACTATATTGGCCTTAAATGTTATGCATAAAATCTAGAAGGATCTGAGAGCCTTAAGATCTCTTTTAATTAAAAAAAAACAAAAAACAAATGCTGGAGGCCTAGAGAGGTGGACCTCGCATTACTCAGCACTGAAAATTCACTGTGGGAGGAGCTTGTGTTTCACACAAAACAGCTCATGAGTTGGAGTGAGAGAAACAGTTGCCATGAACATGGCTTAGAAGACTCCCCAGGGTTATAGATGCTCTTCTAAAATCTTTCTCTTTCAGCTGTTTTTTATTTTATTTTAAAGTTATTCATTCTGTCAATCATGACATTGTGTCCTCCTTACTAAAGTATACATGTCTTTGTGGGTGATAGATACAAAGATAGGTAGGTAGGTAGGTAGATAGATAGATAGATTTCATAGAATGATATAAACCCTTACATACATTTTGTTATTAAATCCTCAGAAGATTTCTATAAGTGAAATAAAATTACCTAATATTATCAGATAGGGAAAGTGAGGGAGTTAATTGGCCAGAAGCTCATAGTTAATAAATAGGGAAACCAGAAATTAAACATGAATCTGCTATTTTCCAGAAGTTGTCATTTTTAACCAATCACTCTTATATACGGTAGTTTAATTTCTGTACACACAAATAGGCAAACGCACACATAAATCCATGCACGTTGATGTGTGCTCACTGTTACATTTGACCGGAATGCGTCTATAACTGCATGCACACAGGGTGTATGTGGATCCATGTGTGGACACACAGACCTGGTCACTCATTCTTCCCCTCATTCACTGACCAGGATTTCCCTGAGCTCCTGCTGGGGACCCCGTACCGAGCTGAGTGGTGGGAGTGGAACGCTGAGTGGAGCCGGTTCTGAGGGACTGACGGGTCGAGGAGACCATGGCCTCGTTCAGCGGAACGTGGAGGGTCGTTGGTGCGGACAGTAGCAGCCACGTCCGGCAGGCTCGGGGGCAGGCGGGGAGCTCAGATCACCCTGGGGGCCAGGCGGAGATGGTGAGAGAATGAATGCTTGGGCCTCGTCTCCGAGAAGCATCAGGGCATCCCCGTGCTGAGCGTGTCCTCTGCGTCCGGCAGAGTCCTCGGGCGGACACCATCCTGGGAGCATCCTCCTGAGTGAGGAAGAACCAGGGAAATGTACGGGACACGCACGTCACCCTCCTTGAGGACCGGCCCCAGCTGGGTGGACAGGTGAGGGAACGCAGAGGGAGGAAGCTGGTGGGAGAGAGTCTGAAGGGGGCACAGAGGGCACATGCTCCGGGCGCTGGCTCCCCTGAGAGCCCCCAGCACAGTCCCCGCCACCTGCCTCAGGGTCAGGGGCAGGGGGGGACCTGTCCTCCCTGGCGGGAGCCCTGCCCACCCCCTGCAGATTTTTATCACGTCAGTTGGCTGGTCTATGAAAGAAAGAGTAGCGTTTTAATGCGCCTATCTTCCGTTTTATAACACTGTCACCTTTTAGGTTTTGATTGGAGGTTGTGGTGCCTGAGGTGTGAGCAGAGAGAAGTGGGCCCGCCTGGGTCCAGTGGGTTCTGAATCCGTGCTGCCCTCGTGAGCTTCGGGTTCGGACAAGGACCCCGCCATCTCCCTGGTCATCTCCTTTGTACCTCGGAGGCCGTGGTGAGCTCTGAGGAAGAAACTGAGCCCTGGGGGTTTGGCACAAAGTAAACACTCCAAAATATTTGTTTTGTTTTGTTTTGTTTTGGGTAGAAAAATACCTGCTCTCAACCCCAAGGTCCTTTTATCTACTAGTTTATATTTCATTCCCCAAAAACCTAAAAGGAAAACTTCTAATAAGTGCCACGTTTCATTGATGTGAGGTTGACTTTCTTCTCTGGTTGATGCACACTCTCATCTGGAAATTTCTAAAAACAAAACAAAACAAAACAAAACAAAAAAACACGGAAATGAGTTCCAAACCAAAGGGTCCACATGGTCCACAGTGTGGCCAAACTGCCCCACGTCAAAAATAATAAGACTCCCTGCACATCCGCAAATTAACCCTGTAAACATCTAAACGAGATGAATTCTGTTCGCCCTCCAGTGAGTTCATGCCAGCAAGCGGCTTACACTTTCCTGCAACACAGGGCAAGATGGATCCTGGTGACACGCAGACCCTCCCTCCCGGGTTTCAGTAAGACAGGGACCTGGCAGGGGATGGTAGGGGTGACGGGCGGGACTTCTTCCCGGGACTGCTTCCCGTTCCCTGAGCGTGTCTGGCATTTCCCTCTGACAGGTCCCGTGGGCAGCATTCTCTCGTCTTTAGCATCCCTGGGTCTGGATTTAGAAAGAGCGGCGAGATTATTACCCTTCAAGCTCCAAGCTTTATTTAGAATGTCAGCACTGATTTATTTCTCCCTTGAAGTGATTATCTCAACTCAACCTGAATTAAAGCGTGGGACGCGGATGACCCACCTGGCAGGGAGACACTTCCTCCTGGCGGAAGGTGACGGTCCACTGGACAGCAGTGAGCTGTCCACTAGCGGACACGGAGGCGGCAGCCTTCGTTTGGATGCCGAACAGTTACTGAGGCTGAAACAAATAGGAAGCTTCTAGGGTCACTTTACTCTTGGCCGTTCGAGTCATCTCCGTGGGTAAAGCCAGGTGAAGATACGCCTTAGGCGACAACACACGTTTTTCTGTTTTTGGTAGTAAGTGGAGATGTTGGTCCTCATTCCAGCCCTTTGCTAGGCGTAGTTGTCAGATCCTGGTATCTGTTTTGTCCTTAAATTGAAGATTAAATATATCTATATCTATATCTATACCTATATAGATATAGATAGATAGATAGATTTTAGAGAAAGAGAGCGAGAGAACCACACCAATTTGTTGTTCTACTCACCTATGCATTTGTTGATTGATTATTTTATGATCAGAAATTGAAGCAGCATCCTCTGCCCATCTAACCAAATGGACTCCCTGGCCAGGGCCAGTTTGCAGATTCTTTAACAGGAAAGGTACATTGGAACCCCTGGTCAGAGTTTTCAAAATGGCTCTTAAAAGTACGGTAATGATTGCTGTTAGTAACATCGATACAAACATCTCCGAAGAAGCCCAGACCACAGAAGAAATAGGGTTACTTTCTGGAAGGTCCACTTTCAGACGTCAGATAATGTGTCCGAGCAGAGATAGGCCAAGCCACTGTAAGGAGTGGGTTCAGCCAATCCCGCAAGGCTAGTCTGTCACCTGTGACCACGGATACATCTGAAGAAACGGTGAAAGACCCAGTAAGGGCCAGAGGAAAGACCCAGATTAGTCAGGCTAAACCAGGAGGCCAGTCTCACGCCACGGTTTTGAGTCCCACAGACCACTGGATGGTGATGGCGTCTCTGTCCCCGGCGTGAGTGTGGCTACAGAGTCAACTTCTCTCACTCTGCCCACCTCCTCTGCACTCTCTTCTTTAACTTGAGGTCATAAAAAAAAATCTCAATTTCTGCGAAGCCATAAAAATCACGTGCATGATTTTGTATGTATTTTTTTATTTTTATTTTTGGAAAATGCTTCACAGACTTCATCAAGTTCTCTCGAGTTTCATAACTAAACCAGTGAAAAGGTCAGAGTGACTCCTGTCGCTGTCTGACATTAGCTCTGCTCACCCGAGGCCCCAGAGGTTCTTTTATCTGGATTCTGTCGCTTATCTGATTTCTGATTTCTGCCGTTTTGATTTCATGTTCGAGCAAGCAGCCCTCAGGGTCCAACGGGGCTTCTCATACAGGCCTCGCGCGGAGGAAACAAAAAAAAGACAAAACATAAATAAAACTGTCATCTCAAATGGAAATAGTCTAGTTCCTGCGAACTGTCATTTATTAATTTGACATTTTGATTCTGGTTTCTGAGGATTGTAATTTATTAATTTGACATTTTGATTTTCTGGATTTGTTCTGTGAACTTAATTAATGTGCACTTGCCCCAGAGACGTGGACCTGCCCTCAGGGCTCCAGAACATTGGGATTCCGACTCAGGAGGGGTCGATCGCTGTAAATCCATTATGGTGATAAACGCTCTCTGGGGCCTCCCTTGATGGATTGAGTCAGTCCTCTGTCTTGGAGTGTTGTCTTGGCAACACACCAGTACAGATGTAGGTACACACACACACACACACACACACACACTCATTATATTGCTGTATACGAGTTTCCTTCAAGTCCCATAATAATAAAACATTTTCTTCAAAGTGACAACACCATTAAAAAGATATGCCTGACCTGTGGTGGCACAGTGGATAAAGTGTCAATCTGGAATGCTAAGGTCACTTAGCAGGATTTGAAACCCTGGGCTTGCCCAGACAGGCACATATGGGAGTTGATGCTTCCTGCTCCTCCCCCTTCTCTCTCCTTTCTAAAATGAATAAATAAAGTCTTAAAAAAAAAGACATATTATTAGTCCCATATGTGTTGACCAAAGGTGATGTCCGTGGTACATAAAGTTAAAAAAATATATATATATATATAGTATGATCCCATTGTGGTTTTAAAGTGATACTTTCATAAGTATGTAGGAAAAAAATAAGTATGTAGATATACAGATGTGTGTACCCATGGTTATGTATAGCACACACACGCACGCGCGCGCGCACACACACACACACACATATTATATAAATATTTAGAAAAGTGTAGGGGAATACCTGAACTGTCCATACACATTACTTTGGGGAGGAATAGGAATGTTTAAGAAAAAGGATTGCTTGATATTTCTTCCAATAATTTCATTATTTAGCTTGTTGCAATGAACATTAGCAATCCAATAATGAACATCATAAAGGAATTTCTAAAGATAATGTGGAAATTAATGCTCTTAAACGGATGTCTCGCTCCCACCTAGACACTGAAACGTGAAACCAGGTGATTCAACGTCCTTCAACATTGTTTTCAAACGGCTGTAAATGGATTCCAAGGTCAGCACTGTGGCTGAAAAGAAGAGAAAACCATGTGTATTCATTAGAAATCTACTCACCAAAATAGTCACCCAACTGAAAGGGACATAGGCAAATTAATTTCATGGTAAAGGCATCTTTAAAATCTTTGGTCAGTAAGTAACAGAGTAAGTACTGGTTAATACTTGTCCTCAGAGATTAGTACCAAAGCAAGTACTTATACCTACATTTCTTAATATATTTCCTTTTGGCCATAATTCAAGTTTTAGCCTTTGTATCTACTCCCCTCCTAAGATCTTTTCTTTCTTTTCATTGATATTTCCCCCCTCCATAATATCTTGTCTTACCGACAAAGTGCTCTGAGATTTTATGCATATATATGTACTATATTTGGTAACAAGGAAACTCAGGTACTGTTCGAGCAATAAAAATTGGTTCTTGTTCAAAGTGAACTTTATACGCAAAAATAATGAGATTGAGTGATTTCTTTTTGAACAGCCTCTCTCTTTATGCTATCATGTGTCCTTACTGAGTGACACACTGAGTATCTAGGAAATAAATGACCCGTCTCTCCACTTAAACCCCAACACCCTTCGCCGCCTATGGGGTGGACACTAGAAATGAAAGGGTTGGGGGGATGGATGATGTCACTGTTGGCGTGTGGACTGTGGCACGGTTCTGCCATCTGGGGAAGCCAGTCTTCCCGTCACTATGCACGCGGCCCCTGAGCAAGGGACTCGGATTCCTCGTTGGGTCGTGAAGAACAAACGGGTTCTGCCTCTGAGTTGTTATAGGACTTACAGAGGATTAGCTGTTGAAACTGCCTGGACCAGGACCTGGTAGATAACACTTTGGATTGATTCTAGGTCTGCAGGACTGGCGTAGATGACGACCTCACTAAGTGCCGTGTGTAATTGTTCTTCCTCCTGCCTTGAGGATTATACAACACTGTAACACGGACATCCTCTACTTGGGCACTAACGTCCTCTTTGAGATCTTATTCCTGGGACGGCTGCGTCTGCCTCTGCTTCCAGCCGCCTTCTCTGTGCTCTGAGTCGCTTTGTCTTTTTCATGTTGTTTAAAAAAAGAAAAAAAAATTATTACAAAACCCTGATGCTTCTATGTTTTCAAAGTGAGGATGCCAAACCCAGATTCACCCCTAGTGTCGTGTGAGCGGAACTGTGGGGCATGACAAGCCTGCAAACTGCACATTCTGGGTAGGGTGACATTTTATTTTATTTTTTTATTTGTTTACAAATCCCAACTCATGCAGGTGGGCATTTTTTCTGCTGTTTCGTCTTTGATTTGTTCATCCTTTATTGTAAAATAACAGGCATACAGAATGAGGCTCACGAAGGAAAGGCAAAATTACTTCTTTTTTATATATATATACAAGTTTCTGGTAATAGATGTCTGGTTTGAGTCAAGCCAAGGAAATGAGAAGGATGCGGTTGGCCAGGATTTTAAAAAGAAGACACAGGAGCAGACGCTGGAACTGAAAGGAAAAAGACCCAAGAACACTGGACGTGAACAGGAAAGATTTAAATTGGGATGACAGCCTATTACCCTAAGACAGGTGATTCAAAACCATCTTAGTTTGGAGAGCGTTCAAGAACGCCTCCCCTGTTCAGGCCCTTTGGGAGAGGTGGTCGTATCACACCAATGCAGTTCGTCTGTAGCCAGTGGAGGTGTGAATGTAGCCAGTGGAGGTCTGAATGTAGCCAGTGGAGATGTGAGTGTAGCCAGTGGAGGTGTGAGTGTAGCCAGTGGAGGTCTGAATGTCACCAGTGGAGGTCTGAATGTAGCCAGTGGAAGTGTGAGTGTAGCCAGTGGAGGTCTGAATATAGCCAGTGGAGGTGTGAATGTAGCTAGTAAATGTAAGAATGTAGCCAGTGGAGGTCTGAATATAACCAATGGAGGTGTGAATGTAGCCAGTGGAGGTCTGAATGTAGCCAGTGGAGGTGTGAATGTAGCTAGTAAATGTATGAATGTAGCCAGTGGAGGTCTGTATATAACCAATGGAGGTGTGAATGTAGCCAGTGGAGGTGTGAGTGTAGCCAGTGGAAGTCTGAATGTAGCTAGTAAATGTATGAATGTAGCCAGTGGAGGTGTGAATGTAGCCAGTGGAGGTGTGAGTGTAGCCAGTGGAGGTCTGAATGTAGCCAGTGGAGGTGTGAGTGTAGCCAGTGGAGGTCTGGATGTAGCCAGTGGAGGTGTGAATGTAGCCAGTGGAGGTGTGAGTGTAGCCAGTGGAGGTCTGAATGTAGCCAGTGGAGGTGTGAGTGTAGCCAGTGGAGGTCTGGATGTAGCCAGTGGAGGTGTGAATGTAGCCAGTGGAGGTGTGAGTGTAGCCAGTGGAGGTCTGGATGTAGCCAGTGGAGGTGTGAATGTAGCCAGTGGAGGTGTGAGTGTAGCCAGTGGAGGTGTGAATGTAGCCAGTGGAGGTGTGAGTGTAGCCAGTGGAGGTCTGGATGTAGCCAGTGGAGGTGTGAATGTAGCCAGTGGAAGTGTGAATGTGGCACTCTGTTACAGCAGGATGGGTGCTTACCATGCCTCTGAGGGACAGAGAGCGACAGAGACGTTTGTTTAGCTGAAGAGTTCTCAAATCAGTCTGCAGGAGGCTCAGAGTTTATTCCCCTTCCTGGCTTTGCCCTTAAATAGTTGTGAATTACATTTGCATTGTTGGGTGCACTGTTGTCCCTGCTACCCTTGCTGCTGAAGGTTAACGGGGACACTGAAGATCAAACAAGCCTCCCTGTTGCTAAATAGAAGCCTATTTTCAAAGGGGCCATTGGTCTAAAATATCTCTGAAGTTCGTAGATAGTTCATGTCCTCCTTTTTATTGTTTTCTTTCAGTGTAGCCAGAAAAGAGCCACCTACCATCTCATGTGAATCATAGGTATTGGGGGGACCTCCGTAGGGTTCATGAGTTGGGCGATTGTGGGTTCATTCTCCGTATCAGCACAAGGAGGCATTGCTTTTATTGATTCAGCCAGTCGGAAGGCATCATCTAGAGTGGTGCTGGGAGTTTGTGCCTCTTCTATATCAGTCATTTCTTATCATTTTGACTGCTCACTGACCTTCGTATTCTGTGGTGCTCATCAGAATAACGTGGAGCTAAGTGGGAAGTGCCTCCCATGGTGCCCAAGCAGTGGTCAGAATAACGAGAAACGGAAAAGTGACCTTAAGCTTTCAAATAAAGAAAATGAAGATCTGTGTGTTTATTTGTGTTCTCCCAACTCTTGGCTCTAAAAATTGACAGTGGAGGATCCGGGCTACAGAACGCCCGCCTCGGGACCGGGACCGTGACCACGACTGCGGGGGATGGCGTGCCCTTCTGGGCAGCCTCGTTGTTGGTTTGACCAGCTGCTTTGCTAGACATTCTTGACTTTGGTTCTCTCCGAACATAACCTGCTATTTCTTGCGTACCCTCGAGGGGAAGAAAACGCCGTTTGATGAAGGAAGGGTGGCCGGGGGCCTGTGAACTTGCAACATGAGTTTGTACGCGTCCCCTGAAGCTCCAATCGTCATTTTGATAATATACATTTTTTTTTTTAAGATTTAATTTTGTTTCCAACCGGATGGATATGTATTATATATATTTCTTTTCTAAACGACATTCCTAAATATTAGACTAATGGGACAGAAAGCCCCACTGGGGAAGGAGAGGAGGGGTGGTGAGTGGCCAGCTGGCACGTGGGCAGCCTCGGATGCCTGCCACCTCTTGTCCGGTGGGTGTGGGAGGTGCCACACGGGCGATGTTGTGCAGGGTGAGATCCTGCACACATGTCAGCCCGGGAGGTGTGAGCCCTCCTCACTCAGACGAGGGAGGTGTCAGCACTCCGCATCTTAAGGTTTCATTTTGGCAAGACTCTCACACCTACTCCGAGCCCTCCCACATGCCGCTGTTCTGATACAGGGTGCTGCCATTTGCATATTCACCCGACTTTGTCTTTGGACAGAAAGCTGAGATGCCTGAGTCATGACAAGGACAGCTGGGGGCTTTTTATCGGAGCGTAGTGATGATAAATCATTGTCGTGTTGGTTTAACTTCTCCCAGTGGAAGGAACCAGCTAGCGTGTGTTTACAATGAGACCTCGTACCGGACGTTGATCAGTGGAATTCTTAAAGTATTATATGTGGGACCGTAGCCTCTTTGAACTACTGCATTAAACAAGCACAGAGCATTCGGACTCTCAGTCTAAACAGCGAGTGGAATACATTCCAATAACATACGACACCACATTACAATGTGTCCCATTGCATAGATGTTTTATGACATGCTTCAGGTAGAAATTTAGTCACATTGAACTGAGTTCTTTCCGTTTTCAGTCACCTCCATGCAAGGTGCGATCTAGCCTATTCACCCATCATGTCCAATGACACTTGACCATAAATAAAAGACTTTATTATACATTAACTTTCACTTAACCCTTAAAGCTTTACAGGGAGGTACTTTATTCATATAGAGTCTCCCCAAGAGATGAGGCAGTTCCCCAAATAGGACATTGACATCCAGGGGCCGAGCTGGACTTCAGGGCTGATGTCTGTAATGAGAACTGACCGACACTTTCTGGAAAGGGTGAAAGAGGAACTGCCTTTGGCTCTGGACTTTCTGGCCCCTGACGTGGGAGAGCAGCCTAGTCCGTGCTTGCATGCACGAGCGCCCTGCACCCCAATAATACTGTATGAACAAGGGGAGGCGGCCCCTGTGTCTCCAGAGCCAGGCATGCTGTCCTTCCGTGTCCCTTCAGCTTCATTGCTGAAGTCATCCTCTCCACATGCGCTCCTAAAATCGATGCTCAGAGGGGCTGATTGTTGTGTTGGACCTGGGCGGACAGCTACGGTGGCCACCCGGGTCCCACGGCCGAGGACGCCTATGTTTATTAAGTGTGTCTGTCTGTGCACAGCCGATCAGAGTGTGCCCCCTGTCGGGCACCCGGTCCCCAGTCCGAGTGTCCCTCTGTCTAGGCTCTTCTCTGAAGCTCCTGCTTGTGGGCTCTGCTCTCTGATGTGAACCCGCGGGGACTCCTGTCTCGGCTTAGTTTAAACTGTAAGGCCACCTCACCCACGTCCACTTTTCCAGCCCTCCAGGGCCCGGAGGGCGGGGAGGAGGAGGAGGGAGACCAGGGAGATGTGACTGCTAGATGCCGTTGTGACGTGGTCCAAGAACTAAGCGGAGTCTCAGAAATAACTTCCGTAGAGTGTCTCTCTGTCACTGCTGTTCCCCACATCATGGGGACGGGACTTGGGGCCCCAGGGCAGAAGCTCTGCGCTGGCTTCCCCAGGTTCTCTGAGGACGGACATGCTGAGAGCCGCCAGCTCTGTCCGGGACGGACTTGGAGCACACCCTGCGGGGTCTCTGGGCCCGCGGGACACCCGGACTCGGCACCGCCGACCGGCAGGGTGGACACCCAGGCTGCTGCCCCCGACGGCTGTCTGGCTCCTCTGTGGAGGGGATGAGCAGCACCAGGGAACTCAGCGACTGGACATGAGGTGGCTGGCGTGGTGTCCAGTGGCCGCTGCCCCGGACCCCGGGTACATGGATGCCCTGGACCCCATCTGCACGGATGGCACGCTCTCCACGGTCACCGTCCAGCCTGGCCCGGGCTGGGCAGACAGAACCTCAGGTCTGGCTCAGGCTCTCATGGGGGAAGCAGGACGCTCCTCAGTGTGAACGGGACTGAGGCCCGGTGGACAGGAGCACAACGGTCTCCACACCGGCGTGCGTGCATGTGTGTGTGTGTGTGTGCATGTCTGTGCGTGCGTGTGTGTGTATGTGTGTATGTGTGTGTGTGTGTGTGCATGTCTGTGCGTGCGTGTGTGTGTATGTGTGTGCGTGTGTGCGCGCGCGTGTGTGTGCACGTGTGTGTATGTGTGTGTGCATGTGTGTGTGCATATGTGTGTATGTGTGTGTGCGTGCGTGTGTGTGTATGTGTGTATGTGTGTGAGTGTGTGTGTGTGCATATGTGTGTATGTGTGTGTGCGTGCGTGTGCGCGCATGTGTGCGCGTGTGCGTGCATGTGCGCGCACGTCTGTGCATGTATGTGTGTGCGCACGCATGTGTGTGTGCGTGTGCGTGCGTGTGTGTGCGCATGTGCGTGCGCGCACGTGCATGTGCGCACGCACATGTGTGTGTGTATGTGTGTGTGTGTGTGCGCGTGCGCGCGCACGTCTACCTTCTCGAGGGAGTCTCCCTCCGGGAGGGCAGGGCTCTGGCCCAGGTTCGGGCAGGAGGCACTCACTGGACACAGGTCTACGGGAGGCATTTCTTTCTGTCTGTTGGGACGCTGGCTCTCGGGGGGGGGCTTCTGTGACAGCCATAGTCACGTCCAGCCTCGTGTGGCCATGCTGATGGGAGGGGCCCTGCGTCTGGCTCGGGAATAAGACGAGGTCGTGCTAAGCCAAGGCTTCCTCTTTCTCTGCGGTGCTGACCTGTTTTCTCTAGTGCACCCTCTGTGCAGGGGGAGGGCGTCATGGCGTTTGTCCTGTCGCTGTCCCTGGGACTGCCACGTGCTGTGCACGCCTCCTGGTACTCGCTGACCTCACAGGTATTCACTGTGAGAGGAACCGGCTGACACAGCTTGTGGGTGGCTGAGGCCAAAATTCATCATCATAACGCCCGGAACGCCTGGATGAAAATTGATAAACTGGCAAGAAAACAAACACGGGTCTGAAATCAGGCGACAGTCCTTCCATCGGGAAAGATCACTGTTATTTTCCTTTCCACTTCTCTTTCGGAGTTACCCACTCTCAGTTCATGCAACACCGTGGTTTTAGTTCATGGAAGACCGTGCCTCACCTTTGGGGATAGCACCTTGTGTTGGCCTGCCTTCCCGAAGGGAGAACACCGCCCAGACGTTGTCTGGTCAGTGGGGAGCCCAGAGGCCTGACACCCCCCGTCCTGAATCGCGTGCTGGTACCAACGCAGCGCAGGGCAGAGCGACCGTGCGGCACGGTGGTCAAGGGCAGAATGTCTTTCATCCAGGGACCACCCGGGTCCAAACTCTGGTTTCTTAGGCAAATGGCTTACACCCTTCCTGCCTCAGTCTCCACAGGATAACACGGGGGATGAGAACGATTGAGTGACTGGCACTGTGGGCTCTCTGGAAGGACGTGAGTGAGTGGCACCGTGGGCTCTCTGGAAGGACGTGAGTGACTGGCACTGTGGGCTCTCTGGAAGGGCGTGAGTGACTGGCACCGTGGGCACTCTGGAAGGACTTGAGTGACTGGCACTGTGGGCTCTCTGGAAGGACGTGAGTGAGTGGCACTGTGGGCTCTCTGGAAGGACATGAGTGACTGGCACTGTGGGCTCTCTGGAAGGACGTGAGTGACTGGCACTGTGGGCTCTCTGGAAGGACATGAGTGACTGGCGCTGTGGGCTCTCTGGAAGGACGTGAGTGGCACTGTGGGCTCTCTGGAAGGACGTGAGTGAGTGGCACTGTGGGCACTCTGGAAGGACGTGAGTGGCACTGTGGGCACTCTGGAAGGACGTGAGTGGCACTGTGGGCTCTCTGGAAGGACGTGAGTGGCACTGTGGGCTCTCTGGAAGGACGTGAGTGAGTGGCACTGTGGGCTCTCTGGAAGGACGTGAGTGAGTGGCACTGTGGGCTCTCTGGAAGGACGTGAGTGAGTGGCACTGTGGGCTCTCTGGAAGGACGTGAGTGAGTGAGTGGCACTGTGGGCACTCTGGAAGGACGTGAGTGACTGGCACTGTGGGCTCTCTGGAAGGACGTGAGTGACTGGCGCTGTGGGCTCTCTGGAAGGACGTGAGTGGCACTGTGGGCTCTCTGGAAGGACGTGACTGAGTGGCACTATGGGCACTCTGGAAGGACGTGAGTGGCACTGTGGGCACTCTGGAAGGACGTGAGTGGCACTGTGGGCTCTCTGGAAGGACGTGAGTGGCACTGTGGGCTCTCTGGAAGGACGTGAGTGAGTGGCACTGTGGGCACTCTGGAAGGACGTGAGTGAGTGGCACTGTGGGCTCTCTGGAAGGACGTGAGTGAGTGGCACTGTGGGCACTCTGGAAGGACGTGAGTGAGTGGCACTGTGGGCTCTCTGGAAGGACGTGAGTGAGTGGCACTGTGGGCTCTCTGGAAGGACGTGAGTGAGTGGCACTGTGGGCTCTCTGGAAGGACGTGAGTGAGTGGCACTGTGGGCTCTCTGGAAGGACGTGAGTGAGTGGCACTGTGGGCTCTCTGGAAGGACGTGAGTGAGTGGCACTGTGGGCACTCTGGAAGGACGTGAGTGAGTGGCACTGTGGGCTCTCTGGAAGGACGTGAGTGAGTGGCACTGTGGGCTCTCTGGAAGGACGCGAGTGAGTGGCACTGTGGGCACTCTGGGAGGACGTGAGTGACTGGCACTGTGGGCTCTCTGGAAGGACGTGAGTGACTGGCACTGTGGGCTCTCTGGAAGGACGTGAGTGAGTGGCACTGTGGGCACTCTGGAAGGACGTGAGTGAGTGGCACCGTGGGCTCTCTGGAAGGATGTGAGTGAGTGGCACTGTGGGCTCTCTGGAAGGATGTGAGTGAGTGGCACTGTGGGCTCTCTGGAAGGACGCGAGTGAGTGGCACTGTGGGCTCTCTGGAAGGACGTGAGTGACTGGCACCATGGGCACTCTGGAAGGACGCGAGTGACTGGCGCTGTGGGCTCTCTGGAAGGACGTGAGTGAGTGGCGCTGTGGGCTCTCTGGAAGGACGTGAGTGGCACTGTGGGCACTCTGGAAGGACGTGAGTGACTGGCACTGTGGGCTCTCTGGAAGGACGTGAGTGAGTGGCACTGTGGGCTCTCTGGAAGGACGTGAGTCACTGGCACTGTGGGCTCTCTGGAAGGACGTGAGTGACTGGCACCGTGGGCACTCTGGAAGGACGTGAGTGACTGGCACCATGGGCACTCTGGAAGGACGTGAGTGAGTGACTGGCACTGTGGGCTCTCTGGAAGGACGTGAGTGAGTGGCACCGTGGGCACTCTGGAAGGACGTGAGTGAGTGGCACTGTGGGCTCTCTGGAAGGATGTGAGTGAGTGGCACCGTGGGCACTCTGGAAGGACGTGAGTGAGTGGCACTGTGGGCTCTCTGGAAGGATGTGAGTGAGTGGCACTGTGGGCACTCTGGAAGGACGTGAGTGAGTGGCACTGTGGGCTCTCTGGAAGGACGTGAGTGAGTGGCACTGTGGGCACTCTGGAAGGACGTGAGTGAGTGGCACTGTGGGCTCTCTGGAAGGACGTGAGTGAGTGGCACTGTGGGCTCTCTGGAAGGACGTGAGTGACTGGCACTGTGGGCTCTCTGGAAGGACGTGAGTGAGTGAGTGGCACTGTGGGCTCTCTGGAAGGACGTGAGTGACTGGCACTGTGGGCTCTCTGGAAGGACGTGAGTGACTGGCGCTGTGGGCTCTCTGGAAGGACGTGAGTGGCACTGTGGGCTCTCTGGAAGGACGTGACTGAGTGGCACTATGGGCACTCTGGAAGGACGTGAGTGGCACTGTGGGCACTCTGGAAGGACGTGAGTGGCACTGTGGGCTCTCTGGAAGGACGTGAGTGGCACTGTGGGCTCTCTGGAAGGACGTGACTGAGTGGCACTATGGGCACTCTGGAAGGACGTGAGTGGCACTGTGGGCACTCTGGAAGGACGTGAGTGGCACTGTGGGCTCTCTGGAAGGACGTGAGTGGCACCGTGGGCACTCTGGAAGGACGTGAGTGACTGGCACCGTGGGCACTCTGGAAGGACGTGAGTGAGTGACTGGCACTGTGGGCTCTCTGGAAGGACGTGAGTGGCACTGTGGGCACTCTGGAAGGACGTGAGTGAGTGGCACTGTGGGCTCTCTGGAAGGATGTGAGTGAGTGGCACTGTGGGCTCTCTGGAAGGATGTGAGTGAGTGGCACTGTGGGCTCTCTGGAAGGACGTGAGTGAGTGGCACTGTGGGCACTCTGGAAGGACGTGAGTGAGTGGCACTGTGGGCTCTCTGGAAGGACGTGAGTGAGTGGCACTGTGGGCTCTCTGGAAGGACGTGAGTGACTGGCACTGTGGGCTCTCTGGAAGGACGTGAGTGACTGGCACTGTGGGCTCTCTGGAAGGACGTGAGTGAGTGGCACTGTGGGCTCTCTGGAAGGATGTGAGTGACTGGCACCGTGGGCACTCTGGAAGGACGTGAGTGACTGGCACTGTGGGCTCTCTGGAAGGACGTGAGTGACTGGCGCTGTGGGCTCTCTGGAAGGACGTGAGTGACTGGCACTGTGGGCTCTCTGGAAGGACGTGAGTGAGTGACTGGCACTGTGGGCTCTCTGGAAGGACGTGAGTGGCACTGTGGGCACTCTGGAAGGACGTGAGTGAGTGGCACTGTGGGCTCTCTGGAAGGATGTGAGTGAGTGGCACTGTGGGCTCTCTGGAAGGATGTGAGTGAGTGGCACTGTGGGCTCTCTGGAAGGACGTGAGTGAGTGGCACTGTGGGCTCTCTGGAAGGACGTGAGTGAGTGGCACTGTGGGCTCTCTGGAAGGACGTGAGTGAGTGGCACTGTGGGCTCTCTGGAAGGACGTGAGTGACTGGCACTGTGGGCTCTCTGGAAGGACGTGAGTGAGTGGCACTGTGGGCTCTCTGGAAGGACATGAGTGACTGGCACTGTGGGCTCTCTGGAAGGACGTGAAGGACATGAGTGACTGGCACTGTGGGCTCTCTGGAAGGACGTGAAGGACATGAGTGACTGGCACCGTGGGCTCTCTGGAAGGATGTGAGTGACTGGCGCTGTGGGCTCTCTGGAAGGACGTGAGTGACTGGCACTGTGGGCTCTCTGGCAGGACGGCACGAGCGAGTTGAGGGTGCACTGCCCACTTGAGGGCCCGGAGCAGAGGAAGCTCCGCTGTCCTGATGCGCGGCTTCCTCTGGAGGGACCGACATCCTCGGCGTGAGGCCGCCCACTGCGGTCCCTGCTCGGTGTCTAGTTCACCAGGGGAATTGTGATAGTGTTCCAGGGCTCCCAGTGAATATCAACATGAAGATAATGACATCTGTAAAACACGATGCCAGTGCAGGTAATAGAGATCGTATCAACGGTGATCACGCGTGGCATATAAATTTGTTATCTCACTACTGGCTAAAACGCCACTCGGTCTTTACACGTCGATCTGTTTTTAAATATTTCCTTGACCGTCTGAGGGTGACCTTGGTGAATAAAAGTATACAGGCCGTAGGTGAACAGGTCTCTAACACATCATCAGTACAGTGCGCTGTGTGGTCACCACCCCGAGTCATGTCTCCTTCCATCACCGCCCAGCCCCTCTCTGCCCTCCTGGTCCTCCACCCACATCCTTTCCACCTGCGTTTTTAGTGATCGCAGACAGCGCCTTCCTAAACTTCTTCTCCCCCCAGTTCCCTTCCTCGTGTAAGACTTCTCGAACCAAACCCGTGTCTGTGTTCTATAACCATTTTTATAAAAATGTGTCTCAAGCAGAACCTGGACACGGGACAGTCACCACGTGAGGCTCAAAATGAAATGACTGAGAATCGTGAGGCTACACATAAAGTTAAGCAGAATTCCTGGCAAGATGCTAAAGCTATTGTCAGAAATGTGTCCTGACTCCTGCATTCAGTATTGCCACAGCCGCACGGGTGCCCAAGAGGGGTTCTTGTAAGCAGGGTCTCCTAAACTCGGCTGGAACGTGAGATCGATGTTCATGGTGCTTCCCATTAGGGTGGGGCCCTTGGGATCCCTGTTTGAGAGGAAAAACCCTCGGACAGCTCCCGTTATCTCTCTCAGTTCCCTGTGCTGCTCCCCCTGAACCCCCTGCCCCCCAATCCTACTCACCCCGGCTAGCAGAATGCACGCCCCATGCTCCCGGCACTGCCCTGCGCTGGTGCACCCTGGAAAACAGTCGTGCTGATGTTGGTCCAAGCTGCCGGCTGACCTGGTCCCTCTGTTCTGCACCGTGAGACCATTACTGCGGATGACACCCCTCACCTACAAGCTTCTTCACTAGGCTTTGTTGCACAGATAGAAAAAATAAAAAGGGATGTTGTTTGTGTGTTAAGAAGAGCCTTCCAAGAGTATATCTGAGCTCTGCGATGCCCAGACTGCAGCTTTAGGGGGCAGTGAATGAGCCAGTAGTGTCCAGGCAGAGCCTTTAGGGTGTCCTCACGTCCTGACCCCCCCATGAGACTGACCCTGCCTTTAACTGGGACTCAGTGTCTTCATGGGAGAGACATCAAACTGAGCGGGAAAGTTCAGCAACAAGATGCGTTTGGGGTTTCGTCACATTATACTATAAAAAAATAATCTTTTTAGGAAAGATAGCATATAAATAAAGGCAGTATCAATGATAGTTAAATAGACATGAATAGTGAATAAAAGAGGTTTAAATTGTTATAGTAATGTGACTGAAATAGTAAAAAGCTCATTTCCAGGCATTAAGTGACACAGGTTAACAAGTTAAAAATCTATTTTAATCATTCCTTTCTGTATGTCATTGTCTTTGCTCAGGGAACTATTAGTTCGAATCTATGTACCTTTAAAAAAACAAGACACGTACATATACTTTAAAATAACATTATGGCTCAGACTAAATGACATTTAGAACCCTTATGTTGTAAACAGGCTGTAATGGTATTTGTGCATTTGCTTGGAGCCTGCTTAATTCTATTCCTGTATAGACATTATTAAAATACTGTCAATTGCAGATTTCCAGTCATATGTGTCTTCAGACATTTTTCAAAAGCATGCAAAGACGTGAATTCATAAAACTGTTTCAGAAACCACTTGAAGAGAATTTCTTCTAATTCAGGTTGAGAAATAGTTTGACCAGCCAGTAAACAAACACTTACCTTTCCAGCTTTAGACAAAAGTTTTACGTGGAGCTGATAAAGGAGTCTTATCTTTCAAGGCTTGTTACTTTGTGAGAAGCCATTTCCTTCCAATCAGGTGTCTCCAAGTGCAAGCTCAGTGTGGCAGTCACTTTCCGATTGGAATGGAACAACAGTCTCTCTTGCATTAAGAGTCATCTCTTGTTAACACACTTTGGGGACAGAGACCTTAAAAAAGCCACCGAAAGTAAAGCCATGACGTTGTCTTCAGCACCTGGTGGTGTCACGCTGTGCAGAAGAAGCCAGGGACCCCAGAATATATTTATATCTTGTAGCTTTACCAGTGCATCTGAAATAGGAGACTTCTTTTTGACAAGAATGCCAGTTCGGATGTTTTGAAGGTTCCAGATTTCACATATCAAGACTTTCAAATGAATGAAAAAAAACAAAAAACAAACTTGACCAAGGTAGTTTCATGCACAAAATACCTGTGCTGAAGCACTTAATGAGGAATTGAATTAATGAGTTTGGTAGGGTTTCCTGTGAAAAGATAGCTACATGTTGCAACAGGAACTTCAATAAGAGGATGCTCACAGATTTCTGAAGGTGTCAGTCCTGACTAGTCTCCCAGTTTCTCCAAGAGCAGAGAGACTGCGTGCCCGTGAACAACCAGATGACCTCCCGCGAGCTCTCCTGTCCTTTCCTGCTGGGGTGGCGTGGCGTCTCGGTCATGCAGGTTGAACTCCTCCATCTGACCTATCAGAAGATCCGGTGTCTGGTAGTGGCAAAACCCCTCGCCCTAAATATATTGCTGGATGTGGAGTTAGGAGTGCAGAGATTGCAAATCCCTTGCTTGATCTATATGGACACTTATGCTAGCTCAGTGGTCGGCAAACTCATTAGTCAACAGAGCCAAATATCAACAGTGCAACGATTGACATTTCTTTTGAGAGCCAAATTTTTTAAACTTAAACTATATAGGTAGGTGCATTTCTATCAAGGTAGCGCCCGCATGTAGTATTTTGTGGAAGAGCCACACTCAAGGGGCCAAAGAGCCCCATGTGGCTCGCGAGCCGCAGTTTGCCAACCAGGGTGCTAGCTATTTGATCTTTCTAGAAAGAAGCCAAGTAACCATGTGCAGCCTAGCCCAAATCTGGGAAAGGGCACAAAACCACCAAAGACCTTTAAGTATATGTATGACTGTTCTTTCTTCCCACTGTTGGGCGTTTTAAAGAGCAACCTTAAAATAGTAGTGATGTAGCCCTTGCCAGTTGGCTCAATAGTAGAGCCCTGCAGGTGGAAATCCCAGGTTTGATTCCCAGTTAGGGCACACAGGAGAAGTAACCCTTTGATTACCCACCCCTATCCCCTCCTTTTCTCTTTTTCTCACTTTCTCTGTCTTCCCCTCCCATAGCCATGGCTTGAATGGTATGAGCAAGTTGGCCCCAGGCACTGAGGATGTCTCCAAGACCTTGCCTCAGGCACTGAAATAGCTGGGTTGCCAAGCAATGGAGCAGCTGCCCCAGATGGGCAGAGCATCGCCCTGTAAGGGGCTTGCTGGTTGGATCCCAGTCAGGGCACATGCGGGAGTCTGCTTCCCTGCCTCTCATTTAATTAAACAATAACAAAAAAAATAGTAGCAATGTATACTATTAAATACCAGTATAAGATTGAAAAGAAACTTTTCTTTTTAATTAGAAAAAAGTATTCTGGCATTATGTTGTAATTATAAATATTGTATGGTTACGTGTAATTTCTAGGTGCATGTATGTCACCATGAAAGGTCTTTTCATTCATCTATTTATATACTATATATTCTAAAACATTTGCATTTTTATATAGGAATTGAGTTATTCACTTGAAAATATGTTACTGTTTCCTCATTTTATATTGACACAATTCCTAGCCTATTTTTAAGAGAAGTAATATATTTTTGTCTCTGGTTTTATTGTAAAAAAATAATAATAATGAATCTTCACAAGCAGTGACATTGCTGAAGGTCATACAGAAGGTCGTTGGCAGACCTGCAGCAGGACCCCGATATCCTAATGGTTCTTCTAGCGAGATTTCTTTTCTACCAGCATCCCCCAAGTTTCCCAAGAGGTCATGAAGTTATTTTTCTTTCCACCTAACACGATATATTGTTAGATATCCTGTTTTATGGACAACGCATCTATGGTAGGATATGCTTATATTTACGATCAGAAAGTGATCATTCAGCGCCGGAGTCATTCGAGCTGTTTTTATAAACAATTTGAATTCTCAGTGCAGAGCAAATGCAACATCAAGGCTCTGCTAACCTACACCTAACTTATTTTTAATTCAGTGTATATTGTCAGGAGAGAAGTAGCAATTCAGTGTATATTGTCAGGAGAGAAGTAGCAATTCAGTGTATATTGTCAGGAGAGAAGTAGCAATTCAGTGTATATTGTCAGGAGAGAAGTAGCAATTCAAATATCTAAACCATAGGGAGATAGTTTCAGACAGGGCTGGGTGACAGAGGACACCATCGTAGAGGGTCCCTGGCCCCCTTCTCTGCAGTTAGTGGCAGAATGCATCATTAAACTCTTTCTTAATTTTAAAAATTTCAGAAGGTAACCAAAAATATCTAAGTTAATGGCACAGCTGGGGGGGGGGGGTGTCATCATTTTCCGAGTGACAAGCTTGGGACAACTGTCAAGGAATTCCCCTTCGATGGCACTTACTGTTGATGATGTGTCATTTGAGGTTACTGTCATGCTTTTACGACATACCAGCTAATGAAGAATGGTGTTTTTCTTCATGCTGGTGTTTTCCAAGGTAGTGTTTGTATCTCCTTTGAAGCTACACCCTTACACACACACACACACACACACACACACACACACACACACGAACTGTGTTTTCCTTTGTCCTCTTAGCGTTTTCAAACGAAGACTTTCTCTGCACACGCTTTGCAATCGCTCATTTTCCTTGTACCTGGACTTGTTACTGATACGTCAGTGCTGCTGTGGGTTAGCACAGCCCCTGTCCCCCTGTCCCGCGGACGAAGCTCCTTGTCCCCACATTCAGATGTAAGTGCTAGTGTCAAGGAGATGATGTTCTGAACTTCCTCCTTTAATCAGTTTTGGGGGCAGAGAGACGTAGAGAGGGGAGAAGACACAGAGTGGGCAGAGGACAGCCAGCCCGGGGCGTGACTTCTTTTGTCCCTGGCTGGGGGCGGGAGGGGTGGCTCTCAGTAATTCCAGCAGAAGCACTGTCCAGCGTGGCTCAGGGCGCTCTGCCCCCGACGGTCCTTCCCTTCGTCAAGTCCCGCGCCGTGAGGTGAGATCCCGTGCGCGTGGGAGCCCTGCGCTGGGCAGGTGAGATCCCGTGCGCGTGGGAGCCCTGCGCTGGGCAGGTGAGATCCCGTGCGCGTGGGAGCCCTGCGCTGGGCAGGAGCAGCATCACAGCCCCTTCCTCAAGTCCCGCGCCGTGAGGTGAGATCCAGGGCGCGTGGGAGCCCTGCGCTGGGCAGGGACAGCATCACAGCCCCTTCCTCAAGTCCCGCGCCGTGAGGTGAGATCCAGGGCGCGTGGGAGCCCTGCGCTGGGCAGGGACAGCATCACAGCCCCTTCCTCAAGTCCCGCGCCGTGAGGTGAGATCCCGTGCGCGTGGGAGCCCTGCGCTGGGCAGGGACAGCATCACAGCCACGGTGTCCACAGGCTCCCCGGCCCAGGAGAAGCACAGAGACCTGGCGGAAACCCAGACGGTCACTGTGAACCAGGGGAGAGCCAAGTCAGCAGGGAGACGCTCACAGATCTCAACTAAGAGTGGAGAAAAATAGAACCTGGTCTGGCTTCTCTCCACAGCAGAGAGCGACCAGGGATGCCAGCCAAACGCCCAAGGGAATCAGGAGGGGGCAGGAGAGAGTCTGCTAGGATCACAGGACTTCCTAGCCCGGGGGCCCATGGGCAACTCCCCTGCAGCTGCCTGCCGAGTCACACACGACAGGCATTGGACCAAAGCCCATGGCCCCGAGGCAGGACCTTTAGGTTGAAGGAGGACCCAAGATCTTTTTTTTTTTCTTCAACTTGAACCAGCTCTACCCTCAGAAGTAAGAGACCCTGAGAGACTTCCCTCTGGCTGCACAGGGAAGGTCCTCTAAACAGGACCGAATCGGACAAAGTTTGTCTTCTTCCCGGTAGCGGGGCTCGTGAAGAAGGTGGCCGCCTTGGTGTCCAGCTGTCCAGCAAAAGAACCCCCTTCTCTCTTTACGTCCAAGTCAGGCGTGTCGACGTGTATCTACCTCGTGACGTATGGCCGGGTTCTTAACAGTAATTCCAGTTTTTCTTTACTAGTTAAAGAAAGAAAAAGGAGCCATGATTTCATTTTGGAACCACGGATACCTTTCTCGTAGATACATCACGCCTGGATGACACTGATGAGCTCTCGGGTCTGCGTACGTGCAACATCCTTTGGAAACCCGACGTCTCAGTGTTTTCTGAGGAGTTTGAGAAGCTGGCTTCAGAGAAAACAGCTTCTTCTGTTAGTTCTTTCTGGGCGACATCCTTGACAGTGATGGTCCCGTTTTGTTGCAAGCTAGAATGGCATTATTCTATGTTTAGCCCTGGAGTACAGTCAGTATCTCTCACCATGTCACGAAAAGGTTTAACGTGGCAGGTTACATTTCATGAGTGTCATGGCGGCTTTGTACGGTGGATCCGGAAGCAGAATGGAACCTTTCTGTCCTTGTCAACACGAGGCTGAGTCTTAGGAAAATAGGGCATTCACAGGAGGCTGTCCTGTTTCCGAGGCAGCGGTGTCAATAGAGGAAATACACTGGCACTTGCTTGGTTCGGAGACCTGCCCTGGAGCTCTGTGGTGAATTATGTAAGGGGTCAGTGTCTTGTCACCGTGGATACGCTCACATGCTGACCTTTACCAACCTTTTCAACTGGAGACGCTGGCTGAAATGGCGTCCCCTTGGTTTTTAGCCAAGAACCTAGTCAAGCCCAGGTCCTGCTGGCCGCGGGGGGGGGGGGCGGGGGGGTGACGTTGGCTTAGATCTGTTGTCACACCCTAACCACAGACGGCGGGCTCTTTATATAATGGCGTTGCTGGTTCTATGCACGTTCCTGTACAAATGAGTATCAGTGGGTTTCTATTTCAATTCTTCGGCCTTTGCATTTTGGAAGCAGCTTTATCTGATTTCTCTGTTGCCCTCTGCTCTTTCCCTCTCTGTCACGCCTAAATCCCCTAATCAAAAGCTGCTTCCTTTTTTTTTTTCCCCCTCTCATCCCCCATCCCACTGATAGCAAAATGTATTCTCATTTCCTGGAAAACAGCTTCTCCAAATTTTCATCATGAACTTTACTAGTTTGCGTACTGACTAATAATCCCCCCCCCCCAAGGTCTTCCACTTATGTACGGAGAAATGGAGGGGAGGGGAGACTGGAGTACTCTTCAGTGAATTTCTAAAAGTGCAAAGAAATGAAATATAAAATGTGAGTACATCAAAATGTTTAAAGTTATGTCAGAAGAGAATATAAAACAAATCATATGAATAAATAATGGCTTATGAAGTTTAATTTTCAATAGTCATTATACATGCATACATATTACATTATAGTGTAATATGTATGTATGTATATATATATGTATATATAATGCAGAGAACTACAAGTCAGTAGGGAAAAGAGAAAAAGTCTAATAGAAAAATGAATAAAACAACAGGTATGGAACAGGAAGCCTGACTAGTAAAAAACACTAGGAAAAAACAGCTCAGGAAATGCAAATTGAAAAGGCGTGGTGAGAATAGGGAAGAACAGGAGAGCGAATGTGGTGGGCAACATTGTGATACATTTGCACTGTGGCAGAAGATTCCTCGACTGAGTGTGGTGATGACATTGTAAGGTAGAGAAATATTGTTGCTACCTGGCATATCTCAAACTAATATAACTTTGTAGGTCAACTATACTTTAAAAAAAAGCATTAAGATAACATTTAATTGACATCAAATTGGCACACATTGGATATCAAAAAAAAAAAAAAAATGTAGAGTCCCAAATGCTTAGGAGAATGTGTGGAATGGGAACTCCCAAACTGCTAATGGAAATGTAATTAGTACAGCAATTTTGAGAAGCAAATTGGCGCTTTCTATTCCAGTCGAAAGGGTACCTTCTGCACCAGTTGGTTATTCAGCCGTGTTCACCAGGAGACATGCACAGGGTTGCTCATTCCAGAACAGTTGATAACAGTGAGAAATTGGAAACCACCCCACAGGTCTGTCAGTAGGGTGGTAGGTATATACATTCTATAATGTTCATGTACACCTTCTCCTTGGAGCAGTTAAAATCAAGGTGCTGTGTAGCTTTCCATTTTGAGTAGATTTTAAAAAATTACAAAGTGGCAGAATAATATGGGTACTCTTACGCATTTTACGAAAAAAGTATTAACACTTAAGATATATTTATACCATGTTCATAATAGAGCTATGACCCCATCTTTATTATCTGTGGGGGCTAGCCCACTCCCTCCAAAAAAAGTAAAAAAATTGGCCGGTTGAGGATGCTATTTTGTGTCTAAGATTAATAAAACATTTAATAATAAATACTAAAGGCATCTCTTTTTTTTTATCACCTTGTACTAGCTTTCACTGAAAAACATCCCTGTGATGTCGAGTAAGAAAGAAGAGCAAATATAAAAATCAGACCGCTAACAAGGCGTCTGGTTCCTCAGCAGGGGTCTGGATGCCATCTGACCCATCATGCTCTGTGCCAAAGACCACGGAGACGTTCAAGTGTGTGAGGTTAGCAGTGCCAGGATAGCAGTGGGTGTGAGACACGGTGAGGACTTTGAACACACAGCCACCTGGCGAGAAAAGGTGAGGGGAGAGATGGTCTAGCTGTCTTCAACATTTCAATGGTTTTCATGTCTAAGCCTAGCATCTGCTCTGCTGGTCTCAGGTGTCAGGGAGCCCCACGGAATAAGTGCTCAGAAAGGCAGATTTTGGACTCATTAGAAGAAAGGACTTTTTCATAATTAGAGCCAGCCGTGCACAGACCAAGGCTGCTTGATTAGGGAGAGATGTAGACTCACGACCTGTACCTACCGTCTGGTGAGCGATGCCGAACTTCCAGTTTACCAGACAAACCGTTCCTCAAGAGTCGTATTCTGTGTTTTATCTCGTCCTGGCAGATAGGATGTGTAATAAAAACATTAAAGGATACTTGTTGGTAGCTGTCATTCGTGACTCCAAAGAGGAAACCCGCAGTTTTTGAAATAACGTATTCAAAAGTTCTTCTCTTTAATTCTCATAAGCTTTCAAAGGAGTTGAATAAATAGGTCCATTTTGGATGAAATGAACTCCTGTTGCCTCTAAGGTACCTCGTGGGGAAATATTTTAAGGCATGTAGGTTTGCATTTTTATTCGTTCATCGTGAATAGTGTTCTGTTTTAAATCCTTGAAAAATACTATTTAACGTTCCATTTTTTTTTTTTTACCAGTTTTCATATACAGCCTCTCCTGTGTGTGATCATGATAAGTTCAGGTGAATAGGATTCTCAGTGAACCAATGTGGGACTAGAGGGACAGCCCTTGTCTCCTATGTGGGTCAAATACATGTGGACGTTTCACTCTGAATCATAGATGAACTGGTTGAAAAGATTTTGAATTATTATTTAGTACACGCCCAAGGGGTGAGGGGAACATATATATAGGCCAATATACCATTTATTATACTTTTTAAAAAAGAATCAGTATCAGACATTAGCATTACTACATTTTAAAGTAATCTACTCCCACCGCTTGGAGAAGTAAGAATTGCAACACGCATTATTTCACCCCATACCTCCTGTCCTCCAGAGGGCGCCCTGTTGGGTCATTTGCCAAATTAGGAACTTTCCTCTTAAGTCTGTTTGATAAAAATCCCCAGTTTATCCTAAAGCCAGCAGATGCGTTTTTAATTTTATCCAACCATTAACAGACTATTTCAAATGACTCACACATGACTCTTCATGATTTTAGTTTTCAACTATTAGTGATACCTCATGCCTGGAAGATACTTCTTTTTTTTTTTTTTTTTTTCCCTGAAGTGAGAAGCAGGGAGGCAGACAGACAGACTCCCGCATGCGCCTGACCGGGATCCACCCGGCATGCCCACCAGGGGGTAATGCTCTACCCATCTAGGGCGTTGCTCCATTGCAACCAGAGCCATTCTAGCACCTGAGGCAGAGGCCACAGAGCCATCCTCAGCACCCGGGCAACTTTGCTCCAGTGGAGCCCTGGCTGTGGGAGGGGAAGAGAGAGACAGAAAGGAAGGAGAGGGGGAAGGGTGGAGAAGCAGATGGGCGCTTCTCCTGTGTGCCCAGGCTGGAAATCAAACCCAAGACATCCACACACTGGGCCAATGCTCTACCATTGAGCCAATTGGCCAGGGCCCTGGAAGATACTTTTAATAATAATACCATCTTTCTTTTATTCAACCAGGATTCACAATGTAATACCATCTTGCTGTGTTCTTAAACACTAAGAGCACAGGAAAAAAAAGAATTTTTTTTAATTCCTTCCCTACCCTTTTTACCCTGATGAAAGCCTTCTTTAACTCCTCCCTCTTAGCTAGCCTCACCATCCCTGCCCCCTGTCTGAAATCCACATTCACAAAGTGTCAGGGTGGTCTTCCCAAAGGGCCACCTACGTTCTGTGGTCTGTGACATCTCTGAAGGGTGGACCCTGCCGTGGTCTGTCCCTCTCTGTCATGAGCCCTGTCTGCTCTTCCTGATTTGTCTCTGAATTCTTCCACCGAGCTAGACAGTCACGGGACAGAGTCTGCGTCGGAGACTGTGAGGGACAGGTAGGTTTGCTGGAGACGTAAAGAGTGGAGGACACGTGGTATTGCGAATTGTTTTGTGGTATTTGTGAATTGTGGAAGGGGACTCAGTGATGGGAAGGCATTTACAACCCTCCGGGAAAACATCAAGATTCTTGTCAAGACTGGACGGCAGCCAACAGAATGGGACACGGGAGAGAAGAGGGGATGGAGGGGGTCCCCGGGGTCAGCAGGGGGACCGGAAACCAGAGGAACCGTTGTGACCGGGAACGACAGGAAAGGATTGGGGGGGAAGGAGGTTGTGGTCAGAGGGGGGACTCTGGAGTTCAGAAGGGGGGGGGGTCCAGGTAGGCATCCCAGACGCCAGCGCAGAACTGGGCGAGTCTCATTTTGCACAGAATCTAGCCTTTCTTGGTGGGTGGCCCAGGTGTGTGCGGAGGTGAGGAGGGTGGATGGCTTAGAGATGATGAGAGCATCGTTCCATCTGGGATAGGGCAGAGGAGACCACTGTAGCTCAACACACATCCAGCAAGAGCTCAGACCCCAGTCTCCTCCTTGGGCAGATGCTGCACAGACAGGATGCAACTGGGCACTATTTCCCGAAAGAAAATGTGGTTTTCTTCACTGTAGCGTATTAATAAATATTGAGGTGAGTGTCTGAAATACACTTAGGAGGAGCTGATCCCTTGGAAATTCTGTTTGTGTCCGTGGGTCTCCCTGCAAGTTTCACTTGTGCAAATATCTGGCATTAAAACATTCTGCTTTTGGAAAAACAGTGATTTATCTCTGAGAAGGAAATTGCCTTCCCTGCGCTTGCCGGCTCTCTCATGGGGTATGTGTTGACGACATTTCCCACGCTGTAGCAGTTCAGTTTCTCTTTGGGATATTTCTGTGAACACTGATAGATGCAGATGGTTCACACTCAACTCAGTCAGCAAACATCTATTAACTGTACCATGTTCAGGGGCCGTTGATTAGGATCTGAGGTTCATAAATGTCTTGGGAGCCAGGACCCCGTGTGCCATAACCACGGCGTTTTGGTGTTCTGGGATTGCACGAGAAAAGACACGTGCATCTGGTTTATATAATATTCGGAACTACTGTTGAACGTGTGGTCATCTGGGTGGACTTCGTGAGGATGGGGTGCACAGGTTTCTTGAAGGTTGCTCTGAGGTGGATGTTCTGAATGAGGACTCCCAGGAGTGAGAAAGAGAGTCCCTTCACACAGACTGTGCTCCTCTGACTCGGTGACCGCCCCTTTCCTGCCCTGCCCCTGGCCAGCACGTGTCCTCAGCACGCTTTCCCCTTCGAAAGGCAGATGGACCCTGGTGGGCTCTGGAGCTTGGAACTTTTTTTTCCCATAGTCGCTAATAATATACCACATCGATACTCAGAATTAAATGGCCCTGCGTGTCCTCTGGAACCAAAACGAGATTATTATGAGACTAAGGAGCCGTCAGACTGCCAGGTTTACCCACCGGGGAACACACAGTAGTGGACAGCCGCCTTGTGGAAGCATGGAGCAGCCGTTATGCCAGAGTTCTGATGCTTACACGGGGGTCCGGAACATTCCTCCTGCCTCACTGTCACCATGGAGACACACAAGGATGCTGGGACTTCTCGGTTCCTTATAAAAGTGGTTTTGATGAAAAAAATGAGTGTAGACTGAATCACGTACTAATGATGTAATCTGGAACAATGTATCCAGTCGTCCTGAACCTTGAGCCCCTCACAGGCAAAAACATGTGTGGTGGTCGTGTGGATTCACTGGGAACATTCTAAAGTGTCGTCACTATTGTCTTACTTTAGACACAGGGAGTTCATGGACCTAACCGTGTGAAACCATAAAAAATATATATAAGGATAAATTCAGATCAGTTTTAATTTGCATCATGTGTGCTAAAAGCAGATGCTGAGATGTATTTTTCCACACTTCAACACAATAGTGTAGAGCATCTTTTTTAAGATTTAGTGACTGTTTACGTTTTGTAGTTTTATCTATTAGGGAATGTTGCTACTCGCAGGTGTTTTATTATCGTTCTTACAATACTGTAAATGATGAGCGGTGAGCAGTGAGCAGTGAGCTGAGGTGGTTGGAGTGTGGAGTTAATGGGTCTGTGCAGTAATGAGGTCAGACCCATTATAGGTCAGGGGCACTCCAATGTGCTTTCTAGATAAATCAAACTCAATATGCCCCTAATGCTGTTAAGTCAATAACCTTTATGTCTTTGAGAATGTTTGCTTAATGGAATTGAGTTTCTATTTGAAGGGGATTTTTCATTGTTCCCAGTGATATAATAGTATCACACCAAAAAATTACACACTTCCCTGTCACACATCTGTTCTCGACGTCCTGAAGCTTTAATTCTGTGGTGCCATTGTCCAATGAGAAGGATGTCATGGTTCTGACTCCGGGGTCCACAATCCAAACCCCTGCTTTCTTTGTGCCACTTCCTGTGTGAGGCACCGTGGGAGGCGACTCTGTCATACAGCGTGTTCTCAGTGCAATAGCTCTACGTGTATCTCAGCCTCTCTGCACCGTGTCCGTGAGTCTCCGCGCCCTGTCTTGCACCGTGTCCGTGAGTCTCCGCGCCCTGTCCTGCACCGTGTCCGTGAGTCTCCGTGCCCTGTCTTGCGCCGTGTCCGTGAGTCTCCGCGCCCTGTCTTGCGCCGTGTCCGTGAGTCTCCGCAGTCTGTCTTGCGCCGTGTCCGTGAATCTCCGCGCCCTGTCTTGCGCCGTGTCCGTGAGTCTCCGCGCCCTGTCTTGCGCCGTGTCCGTGAGTCTCCGCGCCCTGTCTTGCACGGTGTCCGTGAGTCTCCGCGCCCTGTCTTGCGCCGTGTCCGTGAGTCTCCGCAGTCTGTCTTGCGCCGTGTCCGTGAGTCTCCGCGCCCTGTCTTGCGCCGTGTCCGTGAGTCTCCGCGCCCTGTCTTGCACCGTGTCCGTGAGTCTCCGCGCCCTGTCTTGCACCGTGTCCGTGAGTCTCCGCAGTCTGTCTTGCACCGTGTCCGTGAGTCTCCGCGCCCTGTCTTGCACGGTGTCCGTGAGTCTCCGCGCCCTGTCTTGCACTGTGTCCGTGAGTCTCCGCAGTATGTCCTGCGCCGTGTCCGTGAGTCTCCACGCCCTGTCTTGCACGGTGTCCGTGAGTCTCCGCGCCCTGTCTTGCGCCGTGTCCGTGAGTCTCCGCGCCCTGTCTTGCGCCGTGTCCGTGAGTCTCCGCGCCCTGTCTTGCGCCGTGTCCGTGAGTCTCCGCGCCCTGTCTTGCACGGTGTCCGTGAGTCTCCGCGCCCTGTCTTGCACCGTGTCCGTGAGTCTCTGCACTATGTAATGAGGGCATGAGTCAATGCTAGACTTGCTCTTCCCCTAAGAGGCAAAGGCAGTGCTGAGCTTTGGTGACACAGGAGTTGAGGGAAAAAAATGAGACTAATTCACTCCCAGGAAAAGACCAGCTAGAAAAAAAAGAACACATCAACATCACAGTCAGCCTTGAAGTCGATACACAGCAGTGTCAACTTTGGATATTTTACCATGTCCAGTGTCCCCTCAACAGAACCGTGGGACGAGAGTCCCAGAGGGACGTGGATCAGGCAGGAATGGTGCAGAGATCAGTGCCCAGTGAGGTGTGGGCAGTGAACTGAGAAACAGTCGTGCATTTCTAGGCAGAAGCATTACCGTGGAGTCTCTGTAAAGATCATCTCACCCCGCCCCTAGCCTTGATATCATGAGGCCGCTGTGACTGTAGAACAGGTTTAGGAGGAAAGTGACAGGGTCTCCCCACACCCCGGGCCCCCTCTGACGGTCATATTGACGGAACTAGTCTTGGGCTTCCCACCCCTGCCCGTTCCGTGGGCCCTGGCTGGAGGCAGGAGAAGTCACGCCCGTCTGGTAGGGAGTGCAGACGGGAGCCCAGCACCCCACTGCTGTCCAGATGTCTTTTTCCAGAACCCCTGGAATCTCCTTCAGCTACCCCGCCCCTCACTCAGGTCAACCAGAGACCTCAATGGAACGGCATTTTAAATCCAGCCCCTAAACCCTTTGTCAGTATCTCAGGAAGGAGGAATAAACATTAAAAAATAAGCTGTTTACCCTTAAGTCACTGAAATTGTTTAACCCAGGGTACTCAGCTGCTGCTTAAACTTGACCGTAGGTTATCCGTTGTGCGGTCGTTTAATTATATAAAAATGAATACGTTATTAATGTACTGTAGAATACTGATAACATTCATTTATGAATACATTGATAAAATACTATATTATTGTTCAATAATTTACACTAACATCTCACTTAACCAGAGTGGAGTGATCAAAATGAAGACATTATTATGGACACAGTAATATTAAGTAAGCATTGAGATCTCGCCAGTTTTTCCACCGATCTCTTTCCTGTCTCAGAATCCCGTCTGGGACCCCACATTTCAGTAAAGCATCGTGTCTCCCTGGCCTCCTCCAGCCTGTGGACTTCCTCAGTCTTTCCTCGTCCATCATGACTGTGGCAATCCTGAAGGTGACTGGCATTCTTTACAGTGTCTGTCACGTTGGGTCTGACCGGTGCGCTCTGATGATTTGGTTGAACCATGTGCATTGTCGGGCGGCATACCGCAGAAGTGCCGACCCCATTCCAGTGCATGGAATCACAGGCTCCGTGACCAAGATGTGTCTTCTCACGTATGATGTCACAATAGTGACTTGTGGTGTGGGCTGGGTGTCCCCACTCTAAGGTGGCTGTCTTTTTCTAAAAATTAATGACTATCTACAGGGAGATATACCTTATTTCTTATTATCCCCTTATCCTAACTGTCCCCACAGTTATTTTATTTTCCTTAGCATTCTTTGACCGGAGGTATTTAAAACTGACTGAAGGCAAGTATGAAGACAGAAAAAAAAATTGTGACATTGTGGCTATTGATGAACACTAGGAGACAGAGACAGAGAGAGAAGACAAGAAGTTCTGCAAATCATGCTCTGTTTAAGCTTAGGTGGTAGATCAACGTGTAGGCAAATTATGCAACCGATTCCTCGTGGCAGTATTCCGCCTTATGTTAATTAAATACGTAAGACTTAAATGAGCACTCAGCAATCAACAGCGACTGAATCGTGGCTTTGTGTGGCTTAGTTGGCGGGGAGGTTTTGGAACAATCTGTTTACAAATGTCAGTGGTGAGCAAAGGGAAATGCAACAATGAAATCTTACTAATCACTGTGTAACACAGCGAGTCCGTGGGAAGCCAGTGGGAATGACACAGCACCTGGAGTGTCTGTGACCCCTGGCACCTGAAGGCGCGTGGCGTGTGTGAGGGTGGGCTGCTGTGTTTTGTACCTACGCCCCTTGCAGGGTAAGTGACGCAGTGCACCGTGAGGGCTCCACCTCCCAGAGCTCCCTGAGAACAAGAACAAAGGGATGACGGTGGTATTTAAATGTGGCTGAAGGTGCTACAATTCCTTCCACATTGCCCATAATCCCTCTTGGGGGAGTCACCTGTGCGCACCTTTCATTTTAAGTATCGCACAGAGCAACTCGTGGTAATTTGATGATGTCATTTAGGCACTAACCACCAGGATGGAAATATACTAATAGTGGCCAAAATATCCATTCATGGAGATAGACAATTTTTATAAAACTCAGATTTTACAAGGTGCCAAACTATCCTTTTTTTCCCCCTGATAGCTTTGTCGTGATCATGGCAGCCCAAGAAGTATGAGCACTCAGACTTATGTAATAGATTTTTTTTAAAGCTTAGCAAAGTACATTTATCTACTTAGCTAACCTTCTAAATAATTTCATTAAGCTTCTGGTTTTTGCAGATGATAAAATCAGGGCACTGAGAACCGATCCCGCTGGTCCCCAATGTCGCCACAGTGACTGGCTCGGCTCTGATTACAAATCAGGTTTCCTGTGTCCAAGAGGGATCTTTCAGTTCATTTAAAATGTACTCAAGTCGACTCCTTAGTGGTGGTGGTGAGGGGGGATCCTAACCTCTGGCTTTGCATGGCCAACCAAAAGAGATTCAAAGTAATTTACATACAATTATGAAAAGAAAAAAGAAAAAAGAACAGAACCAAACCTTAGGAGGCAGAATGCAAGGTGAGCTGTGCCCTCTGCCCAAGGCGACAGGGTTACAGCTCTTCCCAGGGTCCCGTGAGTGTGCTGACAGGGTTACAGCGTGCCCAGTGGCCCCTCCATGTGGTGACAGGGTTACAGCTGTGCCCAGTGGCCCCTCCATGTGGTGACAGGGTTACAGCTGTGCCCAGTGCCCCCTCCATGTGGTGACAGGGTTACAGCATGCCCAGTGGCCCCTCCATGTGGTGACAGGGTTACAGCTGTGCCCAGTGGCCCCTCCATGTGGTGACAGGGTTACAGCGTGCCCAGTGGCCCCTCCATGTGGTGACAGGGTTACAGCTGTGCCCAGTGGCCCCTCCATGTGGTGACAGGGTTACAGCTGTGCCCAGTGGCCCCTCCATGTGGTGACAGGGTTACAGCTGTGCCCAGTGGCCCCTCCATGTGGTGACAGGGTTACAGCTGTGCCCAGTGCCCCCTCCATGTGGTGACAGGGTTACAGCTGTGCCCAGTGGCCCCTCCATGAGGTGACAGGGTTACAGCTGTGCCCAGTGGCCCCTCCATGTGGTGACAGGGTTACAGCTGTGCCCAGTGCCCCCTCCATGAGGTGACAGGGTTACAGCTGTGCCCAGTGGCCCCTCCATGAGGTGACAGGGTTACAGCTGTGCCCAGTGGCCCCTCCATGTGGTGACAGGGTTACAGCTGTGCCCAGTGCCCCCTCCATGTGGTGACAGGGTTACAGCTGTGCCCAGTGCCCCCTCCATGAGGTGACAGGGTTACAGCTGTGCCCAGTGCCCCCTCCATGAGGTGACAGGGTTACAGCTGTGCCCAGTGGCCCCTCCATGCGGTGACAGGGTTACAGCTCTGCCCAGAGCCCCCTCCATGTGGTGACAGGGTTACAGCTCTGCCCAGAGCCCCCTCCATGCGGTGACAGGGTTGCAGCTGTGCCCAGTGCCCCCTCCATGAGTCCAGCCCACCTTCCAGGAGGCTCTAATCTGAGCTCCGGGGGCTGCAACCCCACCGCCTCCCTTTCCTTTACCACCCCCGGGTGGAACACCTGCTTTCCGTCATTGCCGATCTCTGATTAATTCCCTTCTTTTCTCCCTCATCCCTTCTAAAAGATCTATAACCAATTCTCGGCATGAAAATCCACATGCCCCCCTTCCCGCCCCCATTTCAAACACATTAAAAATGCAAAAGAAAAGAGGAATGTTCCGAGAAATTACTTGTGTAGACGCGGTCACATCAGAGGTGAAAGGAGCGAGGTCCGAGGCGGGGTCCGTGTGCCCCACTGCGCGCTGACCTCTCTGGCCAGGTGTGCCCCCCCTCCTGGTGGGAGCTCGGGACTGCGTGGCGGCCGGAGGGGTGACTTGTGGCAGCTCTCAGCCCAGGACTCGTGGAAGGACTGGGCATTCCGAAGTCACCGCAGAGGGTGAGTCCTGTGGGGAGAAGGCGCTGTGTTCCCCTCCAGCCCCTGCAGAGGTGGTCGGCTGCGTACTGCAGACCTTCCGGAGCGCAGCTGACTCACCCTCTCGGGCGCTGGAGTGTGGAGCCCGGGACACGCTCTTCCTCGTCTGCTGGCTCTCCCGCTGTATCAGTGTATCTGTTCACGTCGTCAGGGTCTTACATGAGCTCATACACGTCGCACAGCGTGCTACTGTGTTTGCACCCGTCTGTGTCCATTTATTGATTCATGTAAATTTTATTTTATTATTATTCTTGCTTGATTTTAGTGAGACAGGAAGGGAGAGAGAGAGAGAGGTAGGAATATCAATCTGTCCCTGTATGTGCCTTGACCGGGGACGGGATCGTCAACCTCTACGCTTTGAGAGGATGCTCCAACCCAGTGGTCCCCAACCTTTCTTGGACCATGGACTGGTTTAATGTCAGAAAATATTTTTCACAGACTGGCCTTTAGGGTGGGACAGATAAATGTGTCACTGCCTGAGACAAGCGTAAAGAGTGAGTCTCAGACAGATGTAACAGAGGGAATCTGGCCACTTTTAAAAAATAAAACATCGTTCAGACTTAAATATAAATAAAACGGAAATAATGTAAGTTATTTATTCTTTCTCTGTGGACCGGTACCAAATGGCCCCCGGACCGGTACGGTTCCGCAGGCTGGGGGTTGGGGTCCACTGCTCTAACCCACTGAGCTATTCGGCCAGGCTGCTGCCGTTTGTTTTGAAATTCGCTCATCACAGTGAACACACCTGAGAATATTCCTCACTCCCTTTCTGGTGCTACAGGCTGTGGGTTCCCACAAATCTCTCTTTGTCTCTCTTAGTTTTATCACGCTTCTCCCAAGGTCCTCAGGCTGACAGCCTGGGACACATCGTCCATTCTTCCTTCAGCAACATTCCCTCTGTCCCCTCCCCCTTTCTCTGCAGACGTCCCCCCAGAAAAGCCTCCTTAGCTTCCAGCCCCCGCTGGGGCTCCTAGACCAGGCTCTCGCTGTTTAGATAAGAACCCTGCACAGCCTGTCTGCCGGTTCGACTTGCATCCTTGACGTGGACACTCTTCCTCGCAGCGTGAGCCCCTGGGTTGAGCTGACCCGCCCACTTGTTTCTGTCCTGGCTGTGGTCCTTGTCACTGTCCTCACGTCCGCTGGCTAGCCCTCTGCCTTTTGCTGTCCCAGAGAGTCACCCCGTTTCCCCTGCAGATGGTTTTCGGGGTTACTGAAGCCACAGGGACCGTTTCTCCATCTGTTTTCCCCCATGTCCTCAGTCCCTGTTACTTCAGAGTTGCACAGTGAAGTAACTACTTCTTTTTCCTTTCTTTTAATCGAATGTATTGGGGTGTCACATAATGACACAGGTTTCAGGTGCCCAATTCTACAACATACCTCTCTGTACGCTGCATCGCTGGTCCACTTCCCCAAGGCAAGTGATGGGGCTGGGAAAGTTGAGCAAGGAAAGGACTAAAAGAAAAAAAGAGAGAGAGGAGAGAGAGAGAGAGACAGACAGACAGACAGACAGACTCAGGGGCACAGACAGCAGTCCGGAGGGCACACGGGAGATAAATGATACAGTAATTATTTGGGGTTCTAACCCTTTGGTATGTACCCTGTTTTATGTTGTTTTTCCTCCCCAATTAGAACAGACTGTTAATGTATACGTTACAACCCTGATGATGTTGGGGGTACTGCTGTCATGTCTAGCCCTCGACTCTAGCTCATGGGGGGACCCAAAGGGAGTGGAGTCTGGGGACACTTATCTGGCCCAGGAGACAAAGAAGCGACCAAAGCCCAAGCTTTGCTTCTATCGTGTGTGATACGCACTTGGAGGTGGGTGGCGATCGTTACTGCAGCCGCTCGGCTTGGTCGTGGCTCTTGACTGAGAACGCTTTCGGGATCTTCCTCCTGGGCTAGCGGCTTTCGCCTTAAGAATGGTTATCAAGTCTATTCAGAAAAGATATCGAAGTCTTCTCAGTAAACACAGACATTGAGAGTTTCTTTCTTAATGCCTGGCGAGTAGCTTCCAGCCGGAAACCCTAGAGGAAGTACAGGTATGTATACAGAAAGGAAGCTTCCTGTAGCTGGTCCAGCTCCCAGCCTTCCCCCAGGACCGGCAATCCATCACAGAGGAGGAGGGTCCCCGGGAGCCTCCCGCGGACCAGAGGCAGTGTGGTCCCGCCCCGGAGGGGAGGGCGTGAGGAGATAGACACCTTTCCTTCTAATTTAATTAAAGTGGAGCCTTCCATTAAACTTTCATGGCTCGGTAATATTTTTAGGAAAGAAGTATTTGCGACGTTCACACATTACTCTGGTACATAAGAAAATTAAATAAGATGAAATTAAATGATAATAGCTGAGTACTTAATGGAAGGGAGCAGGCTTTATAGGAGTTCTGGAAGGCTTCTCTCTCTCTCTCTCTCTCTCTCTCTCTCTTTTTAATAAACTTTTGTTTTAGAACAGTGTTTAATTTACAGAGAACTTCTGAGAAAGTGCCGACATGGTTTTTACTTCACCATCCTTTTCCCCAATTAACTTCTCGCATTTGCAACTAATCAGCCAGCATCGGTACACTGTTACTCGCTAAGGATGAGACTTTCTTTTTCTCCCAGGTTGTCTTTCTGTGCCAGGATGTCATGTGACCTTAGGCTCCTCGGGACAGTGACAGTTCCTCGGACCTTCCTGGTGTTGGACGACTGGCAGTCTGGAAGGGCACTGGTGGGCAATTTGCAGAATGCCAGCCCTCCATTAGGGTTGGTCCGATGTGTCTGCCGTGACTAGTCTGGGGCCAGGGGTTTATGAAGGGCAGCCTCCGAGATCACATGCCGCTTTCATGACATTGCAGACATCCCTGTTGATCTGACGTGTGACTGCGGACGCTGGCCTTCGTCACAGGCGGACAAAGCTTCTCCTCTCTGAACCCTCCATCCGTGCAGCACGCTTCAGAAGCGAGTCACGGAGCAGCCCACACCCAGGGCTGGGACTCACCCACCTCCTGGAGGGTGACCCGTCTGCATACATTGTTTCCTATTCTTCTGAACTGGAGGCGTCTTTTCTCCCAATCTATTTATTGACATCAATGTAGATTCAAGGATATGTATTGTAGCAGACGTTGGATTCAAGTCCTATATTCTGTGTTTTTTCTCTGATTGTTCCGGTTTAAGATATTGGTGGAGGGGGGTTCAGTGGTTTGACATACCCCTTTTATGTGGGTTTGTGGTGGTGGTTGTTGCTGTTTTGGACAATCCCTCACTTTCTGGCACCGAAAACACTCCAGGCTCACCTTGCATGTGTCCCACCCAATCCCAGCATCGCCCACCCCCTATCCCCCCAATCCCAGCATCATCCACCCCCTATCCCCCCAATCCCAGCATCGTCCACCCCCTATCCCCCCAATCCCAGCATCGTCCACCCCCTTTCCCCCAATCCCAGCATCATCCACCCCCTATCCCCCCAATCCCAGCATCGTCCACCCCCTATCCCCCCAATCCCAGCATCGTCCACCCCCTATCCCCCAATCCCAGCATCGTCCACCCCCTTTCCCCCCAATCCCAGCATCCTCCACCCCCTTTCCCCCAATCCCAGCATCCTCCACCCCCTATCCCCCAATCCCAGCATCCTCCACCCCCTATCCCCCCAATCCCAGCATCCTCCACCCCCTATCCCCCAATCCCAGCATCCTCCACCCCCTTTCCCCCAATCCCAACATCCTCCACCCCCTTTCCCCCAATCCCAGCATCGTCCACCCCCTATCCCCCAATCCCAGCATCCTCCACCCCCTATCCCCCCAATCCCAGCATCGTCCACCCCCTTCCCCCCAATCCCAGCATCGTCCATCCCCTTCCCCCCAATCCCAGCATCGTCCACCCCCTATCCCCCCAATCCCAGCATCGTCCACCCCCTTTCCCCCAATCCCAGCATCCTCCACCCCCTTTCCCCCCCAATCCCAGCATCGTCCACCCTCTATCCCCCAATCCCAGCATCGTCCACCCCTTCCCCCCAATCCCAGCATCGTCCATCCCCTTCCCCCCAATCCCAGCATCGTCCACCCCCTTTCCCCCAATCCCAGCATCCTCCACCCCCTTTCCCCCAATCCCAGCATCATCCACCCCCTATCCCCCCAATCCCAGCATCGTCCACCCCCTTCCCCCCAATCCCAGCATCGTCCACCCCCTTCCCCCCCAATCCCAGCATCGTCCACCCCCTATCCCCCCAATCCCAGCATCGTCCACCCCCTATCCCCCCAATCCCAGCATCGTCCACCCCCTTTCCCCCCAATCCCAGCATTGTCCACCCCCTATCCCCCCCAGTCCCAGCATCAGCCACCCTGGTTCCTCTGACTGAAGATGGAGACCAGCTCGGGGGGTGAGGTGGGCCCCTGAAGATTGTTTCTGATGCTCACCCATTGCCAGCAGGTGGGGTTGACTGATTCACGGAGTCGAGGTCAACATGTCAACGGCCGTGGCCTCGGCTGAGAGCAGCTGTGGACAACAGTTTATCCAGTGAAAGTGTTAAACGTTCTTCACGTCCACGGCCGTCAGAGGCCATTTCAGAGGCCATTGTGAGCTGCCCGCTGGTGCGTGGGGTCAGTGAAGGGCAGCGTTGTGGGTGAGGCCATGTGCCTGTCACCAGGGTCCCCTCTCCCTTGCTTCGGATCAGATGGTGCTGGTCCCTCCTGAGGACTAATTATCTCTCTACAGGCTGAGAGCAGCTTAGAGAAATTCAGGGAGAGAGGTGCTCCTTTCCTGCAAATGGACTTTGAATTGAGGCAGAATGGGCTTCTCTCCCCCCTCCCCCGCCCGCCCTCGGCTAGGACCCCCTCCGTGGCCACCTGGACCTCGTTGTGACCCAGACCTGCACGATGTTCCCAAATTGTGGAGTCGAACGCCCAGTGCAGAGTGACAGTTTCAGTTCCAGGACCTGGGTCGTCCACGTTTGCTCCGAGCCCACTGGCCCCAACACTCTTCACGTCGTCTCTCTTCTGAAATGCTCCCTTCCCTTCTGACCCTCCTTTGTCCAGGACCGGGCCTACAGGATAGCGACTTGGGTTAGGAACCAGCGCTTGCCCAGTGTGTCACTAACTACAGAGACCTAAGGCCTTTGGAAAAGTTTCACACACACACACACACACACACACACACAGGCACGCCTATACAATGTTGAAAATCATACAGTCGTGATTCTATAACAGAACATAATCTCATTTGATCAAGAAGATACAGTTTTTTGAAGAGTTAGAAATCAAAACCTTCAGTCCAAGTTTAAACCGTCGGTGATGCCCTTTCTCGTGAAAGGAAATGTCTCACCTCGAAATAGAACCTTCCGTTTCTGGCATTCCCCCCAACAGGTCTTCTGCTCCAATTCTTCCCTAAAGATCCCAGTCCTTAATTCATTCAACAGAGTAAACAATAGGCTGTAAACAAAATAAAACAAAAGGTTATTGGGGACCCCTCCCCACCTTGTGTACCACGCTGAAGGGAAAAGACTGGCGATGGCAAATAAAAACGATCCTATAAGTAGATTTTTAGGGCTATTTTCTTGACGAAATCCAGCAGAAACAAGTCTGCGTGGTGGATCCAAGAACAGTGGGGGACCCGGGTGTAAGAACCGGTCGTGGGGAACAGAGAGTCTGGTCTGAAGACTGCGGGGCGCTTGCCGTGTGGAGGGGCGGGGGAGGCCGGGTTGGAGCCCGGGATTTGCCCCTGGACCCAGCGTGGACGCATCTCTTCCTCCTCCTTCATGCTCAGGGTAAACAAATGAAAGGTAGAGACAGGGAAGGAGGGTATGACCGCGGTGTCGTTCACCAGCGAGGGGAGGTGAGAAGGAACGGACTGCACAGACAATTGAGTTGGAGTGCCCGCTGTGTAGACCACCCTGAGGCCAGCCGCTCTGGCGGAGAGTCAGAAGCCGCCCATGCCAGACTGGCCCTCTTTTCTTCCTCCCTAGATCCTGGCAGGCAGCATTGAAATTTAAAAAAGAAAACCAAAAGGCAAGAAACGTGGGAAAAAACTGATGGACGGTGTTGATGATCTCGGCATGGCCAGGAGCCCTGCTGTCTTCCCGAGTTGGGTGGGATCCTAAGTGTATTTGCATTTATAGCTTTTTGTTAAGGAAGTCAAATTAAAGTTCAGCCTGCTTATGGGACAAGGCGTTGACAATCTCCATTTCCTTTTATTTACATGCAGGGTGCCAAGGACGTATTTTGAGCTAACTTATGGAATTAAAAAAGTGAGATAAGTTTTTTTACATTCTATGGATAAGTTCGTTCTCTCTTTCTAAAGCCGTTAGACACATTGGATTCTTTCTGTAAGCTCCCCCACTGGCACGGATGGAAATGGAAAATGTCTTCCCCGTTGAAAGAGAATAAATCTAATCAAACCTCGTCATCTGAGTTCTACTAGCGCGCAGGTGTGGTCAAGGGACACTTGAACATTTTATGTTTCCTCACTTGATTTTGTTGGGTGCCTTGATTCAGTTTCCATATCTGATCATTATTTTATCCAGAGACAGTCCATTGTCACCAGCATGTGGGGCTCTCGGGTTCCCCAAGATAGAAATCACAGGGGGAAACTCCAGAGAAGTGTCGGACGGATTTTATTACATGTATGCTTGAGCACCAGGGAGGCAGCCCAGAGGAGCGGAAGTCTGTCTGACCTTGACCAGGGATGGCTCCGCTTGGACGATTTTATGAACTGGGGCCAAAGCAGGTGTATTGGAAAAAGGGAGCTTATTGAACAAGGCAGAATCTCAGAATGTTCATTTTTTAATTCCAGGTAGAGTGACTGACTTCCGTTTCTAGCTGTGTTGCCAGATAAGCCATGTCCGCACCTGCTTGGTGGAGGCCGGTGGGCGGACTGCTCATGACCGCCGCCCTCGCCCCCGGGACGTCATGCGGCAGCCGGGGCGTCCTCAGCTGAGCACGTGGGCCGTGGACTGGTGGGCGGACTGCTCAGGACCACCGCCCTCGCCCCCGGGAGGTCACGCGGCAGCCGGGTGTCCTCAGCTGAGCACGTGGCCGGTGGGCGTACTGCTCAGGACCGCCGCCCCCGGGAGGTCACGCGGCAGCCGGGGCGTCCTCAGCTGAGCACGTGGCCGGTGGGCGGACTGCCCATGACCGCCGTCCTCGGGCCCCCCCCCCCAGGTCACGCGGCAGCCGGGGCGTCCTCAGCTGAGCACGTGGGCCGTGGACTGGTGGGCGGACTGCTCAGGACCACCGCCCTCGCCCCCGGGAGGTCACGCGGCAGCCGGGCGTCCTCAGCTGAGCACGTGGCCGGTGGGCGGACTGCTCATGACCGCCGCCCTCGGCCCCCCCCCCTCCCCCGGAGGTCACGCGGCAGCCGGGGCGTCACATGGGCCGGTGGGCGGACTGCTCAGGACCGCCGCCCTCGCCCCCGGGAGGTCACGCGGCAGCCGGGGCGTCCTCAGCTGAGCACGTGGGCCGTGGACTGGTGGGCGGACTGCTCGTGACCGCGGCCCCCCCCCCCCCCCCCCCCCCCCCGGAGGTCATGCGGCAGCCGGGGCGTCCTCAGCTGAGCACGTGGGCTGGTGGCTCCAGCGTCTGCAAGGCAGGCGGCAGTTTGAGGGCAGAGAAAATCAGCTCCCACTGTTCTTTCTCAGTAAGAAATGGAGGGGTGGATACTTCCTTCAGTCTGCTCATCTGGTGGTCCTTCTGGTCACCTCGGATTTTATCTTTCTTGGGCCTAAGTCTCCCTACTGTCTCATTAATAGGCTACATTATTATCCAGATGGTTTTTAAGCTGAAAAAAAAAATCTGAACCTCCTAGAACGAAAAATAGGTTATGGATGGCACTACTAAAAATGTATTACTATAAAAAAAAAGTATGAAATGCAAATGATGTCTTCTTCTGTCAACGAGGGTCATGGTGGAAGGTATACTCGAAGCAGGAGCTAAGAACAAAGTGATTTTCTCAGAGAAGACTCCTAGTTCTTCTAAGAGGTTGAATAGGACCAAGAGGGCCTTTCTGTGCCCCTCAGCTTGGAGCAACTTGTCACTGTGAATTCTTTCTCTGCTTCTTTGAGATGTAAATATTTTTAAAAGCTTTTTTTTTCTGCCTATTTCATAGCCCTGGACTCTCTTTCCAAAACACCTGGGAGCCAGCCTTTGAAACGCTGTCTTGGGGGAGAAAGAGCCAGTCTCTCTACCCCTCTCTGTGAAGGGGAGGGGAGGAGCTTCGGCGGAGAGGAGGCTAGGTCCCTACTCTATCAGCTGGAGAAGACGATCACATGCTCTTTGCGCCCATCAGGGGGAAGGAGAACTGGAGAAGGTGGGCTGACGAGACCCTCTCGGTGAGGGAGGGATGACACGTGAGAGGAAAGGAGAAAAAAAAATCATGTTTTTATGGATGAAGCACCAATGGAGACGTGCAGGGATGTGAATTGGTGCAGCCAGTGTGGAAAAATTTGGAGTCTTTTCTAACCGAAAGTTAGAAAGAGGACTAGCTGACAGTCCCGCAGTCCTGTTTCTGAAGGTTCACCCAGTGGGAAATGAGAACAGGATGGGGAAGAGCTGTCTGCACCCCCCGTTCCTCCCTGTTCCTCGCGGCGTTGTTCACAACAGCGAGAGATGGAAGCACCCTAAGTGTCCATCCACAGCTGTCCATCCATAGCTGTCCGTCCACAGAATGGATGAAGAAGACGTGGCACCTGTATGTGTATACATACGTACATACGATAGAATAGTATTCAGCCATAACAATGAGTGACATCTAGCCAATTGCAATAGATAGCGTGGGTGGGCCTTGAGGGCACTCTGCCAAGTGAGATGAGACAGCGAAGGACAGATACAATATATCATTTATATGTGGAATCTAACAAAGCCAAACTCATAAAACCGGAGTCGACGGTTGGTTTCCAGGGGGGGGGGGTCCTCATGGGAAGATGTTGGTCCAAGTGATTAAACTTCCAGCTATAAGATGGGCAAGCTCTGAGGATCTGATGGACAGCATGGGGACTGTAGTTATCAACACTCCTTGGGATTCTTGAAATGTGTTAAAAGAAGAGATCTTAAATAGTCTCATTACAAAAGGGAAATGGTTAGTATGTAACATGAAGAAAGCATAAGCAAGGCTATGGTAGAGACCATTTCGCCATATATAAGAATATCAAACTGCATATTGGGCATCATACATTTTTTTTTTTTTTTTTTGTATTTTTCTGAAGCTGGAAACGGGAGAGACAGTCAGACTCCCGCATGCGCCCGACCGGGATCCACCCGGCACGCCCACCAGGGGGCGATGCTCTGCCCACCAGGGGGCGATGCTCTGCCCACCAGGGGGCGATGCTCTGCCCCTCTGGGGCATCGCTCTGCCGCGACCAGAGCCACTCTAGCGCCTGGGGCAGCGGCCAAGGAGCCATCCCCAGCGCCTGGGCCATCTTTGCTCCAATGGAGCCTCGGCTGCGGGAGGGGAAGAGAGAGACAGAGAGGAAGGGGGGGGGGTGGAGAAGCAGATGGGCGCTTCTCCTATGTGCCCTGGCCGGGAATCGAACCCGGGTCCCCCGCACGCCAGGCGGGCATCATACATTTACAGAAGGTTATATATCTCGTTTATGTCTCAGGAAAACTGGGAAAATGTTTGAACGCACAGATACACACCGTACATACACAAGAATGCGGGGCACATGTGGTATTACAATGTCATAGGGAGCGATTAGGGGGAAATAATGTCTGAAAAGACTTCTGAATGGGGTGACAGTGAATTAAAAAAGAAATGGAGAAACTTTGACTTGGGTCATTCTGAAAGACCTACCAAATATAAATGGGAACAGTTTCTATTTGTGTTTCTGGTATATTTGAAATTATCTCTCTTATTTTTATTTTTTCTGTGTTAAAAATAAAAGAACTAGAATGAGGAGCCTCATCTGATCCTATGATCCATGGTGAGTCCACTGCTATCCACAGAAAATTGCATTTTCTCCTTTCTACAGAAGGGGAAGAAGATATTTACAGTTGTAACGATGTTGAAAGGTTGCCACCGAAACGTTAGGTGTCATTTTTAGATTCTTGGTTTAAAGTATGTGATCGCCTCTCTTCTAATTGTTTTAGAAATAACTCCTTGATAAGTAAGTACTTAAAACTATTGTTGCATTCTGGATGTAAATATCTCGTATAAAATCAACTTGCAAAACCCCTTTTATTTTTAAATCTGACTTCAGTGCCCACACCGATTTGTTTATTTCAGTTGAAAATATATTACGTGATGGTTTTCTGTCAAATGAAAAGACTAAAATACTTAGCAAAAGAAAATTTGGTTCCAAAACCAAGTCACAAAGCTGGTTTTTCTTTTTAAAAATATCAACTGCTCTGTAAAGTTTTCCTTTTATGTGGGGGGGGGGGGGAGGGCGAGGACAGCCACCTGGTGATAAGACTGGGAAATGTATCCAGCTCCTGCTCTGCACTCCGTGCACAGTTCCATTTATCTACTTCCACAACTTCAAAACGCGTCCTTTTTAGTTTAGAAATTGAAAAGCAAACAAGCAGACGAAAGAGGATGCTCAAGCCGAGATGCTCTCAGCCAGGGTCCTTTGGAGAACAGCCCTTCCTGTGGGAAGCCCAACCTGACCTTCGGCCCAGGACTGGGGACTGCGGTTCCCCGGAGCTGAGCCCCTGCCTGAACCCCATCTCTGATTCATGTGCAGGCGTTTGAATACTTGTCATGTCTAATGAGGCTAACACCGAGAGAGTATCGTAAAGGCTTGTTGAGAGCAAATTAGGAAGGTAAACTGATTTTTTTTTTCAGAGCAGTAGAGCTATGATTTATGAAACTTTATAGTGGTCTAAAAATAATTATAATTTCCTTGTTTTGTTTTATTATTTTATTTTTGTAAGGTGTTACTACTATGGCTTCATTGCACCTTGTAATGTAGGCTCCTAGTCAAGGCGTGGTTTCCTGAGCCATGCTTTTCTGCTCCACACTTGTGGTTTTCCAATGTGTTTGATAAAGGTTCTGGGAAGCGTTACGTTGTCTTTTACTTGGGTCCTGGCTCTCAGAGGTGGTTCTAGACGTATCTTAACAGAGGTATTCAGGTCTTGTGTTTGACGTGTCTTTTCAAGTCTTTGGTGTTAGGCCTGAAGTCGCCCACTTGGTGAATATTATGAACGAGTAACTTACAGCGCATGACTAACGGCCTTCCGTACGTACAGGCCCAACCACCTTCCTGTTCTTTTCTGAGAAGCACTGTTACGTCGTTCTCCGTGTATCAGACGATGCGTTTGTATTGTCCTGAGGAGGGTTGTTTCAGTCCCAGCTGTAAGAAAAGGGAGTTTCAAAACTGTCTCTGAATGAAAACAGCACACATACAGTCCAGGGATAATTAGAAATATGTCTTGTAACTGCCTTCTAAGTAATTTGGTGGAGTGATTCTCCTGTTGTCATTGCAAATGCACGTGCATGCACACACACACACACCTGCAGACACACACACACACACCTGCACACACACACACACACACCTGCACACACACGCACACACACCTGCACACACACACACACACCTGCACACACACACGCACGCACACACACACACATACCTGCACACACACACACACACACACACACCTGCACACACACGCACTTAGTTATCTGTCCCACAGTCGGCTGCAGGCATCGGAAGCTTAGAAGGCTATACCTATGTTCCTATTAACTTTAAACTCTGTGGTGCTCATTAATTATTATCGTAAGGATTATTACTCGAATCCCATTATTGAGTCTATGCAGAGAGGGAAAATAATCACCATTTTCCCACAAAGATGAGGAAAAATGGCAAAGCACTTAAATTTTATTTCACGTTAATATACATATGTTGGATTTAGAGCGGCTGTTAGACACCACGTGGCTCAAGCTCCTGGCTGATCCACAGACACGGAAAACGAGCTGCGCTGTCTCCGCATCAAGTTCGGTTTTCTGCTTCTCGGGCCATAGATCTACGTTAAATTTCGTCATCCTTTCCCCATAACTTTATTTACAAAACATCATTCCAAACATATATTCCTTATAAGCTGACAGGAATTAGCTATGTAGAGATAGTTCATGCTTCACAGTTTGAATTTCAGCAGTTTATTTTGCATTTTCCCCTCTTTTTAGAGATAACATAGCCCCCCTTTTTAAAGGTCCCCATCCCCCCTCCCCTTTGGCAGCCATCAGTTTGTTCTGTGTCTCTGCGGGTGGGCTCCTGCTTTGTTTTTTCATTTATTTTGGTTCTTTGAGATTTCCCATAAGTGAGATCATCTGCTACTCCTCTTCCTGTCCCTGACTTTTCTCACTCAGCATAATACCCTCCAGGTCCACCCGTGTTGTTTTGCAAATGGTAAGATTTCACTTGTGTTGCCGCATAGTATTCCATTACAGGTATGTGAGCCTCGTTTCCTCTGTCCATCTGTCTGTTGGTAGACTCTTAGGTGGCTTCCACGTCTTGGCTATTGTACATAATGTTTCAATGAACGTAAGGGTGCACACATCTTTTTAAATTAGTGTTTCTGTTTCCTTTATATAAATGCCCAGATGAGGAATTGCTGGATCCTATCAGAGCCCTATTTTTAGTTTTCTGAGGAACCTCCATACTGTCTTCCATAGGTTAGTCTATGCCTTGGTCACAGAAGATGTTACTCCCTAACCTTAATGATCTTTTCTTTCTTCTCTTTCTCTTTCTCCTCCTCTTCCTCCCCTTCCTCCTCCTCCTCCTCCTCCTCCTCCTCCTCTTCTTCTTCTTCTTCCTCTTCTTTGTCATCGTCAGACGAGGGGAGATAGACAGAATCCCACATACACCCTGACAGGGATCCACCCAGCAACCCCCATCTGGGGCTAATGCTTTGCTCATGCTTGCAACTGTGCTATTTTTAGTACCTGAGGCAGAGGCTTCACAGAGCCATACGCAATGCAGGGGCCGATGCACTCAAACCAATGGAGCTATGGCTACAAGAGGGGAAGAGAGAGAGAGGGGAAAGGAGAGGTGGAGAAGCAGGTGGGCACTTCTCCTGTGTGCCTTGACCAGGAATCGAACCCAGGACTTCCACATGCCGGGCTGATGCTCTGCTCTAGTGCTGAGCCAACCGGCCAGGGCCTAATGGTCTGTTCTTTTATTCAATCATTTCCCCCTACATTTTGAGTTGAAGGCCTTCAGCACTAAACAATTTCCTACATTAAGTGAATATTCATCTCCACATTGAACGTGAAAGACTTTCCACCTAGCGATATGATTGATTCACTAATATATCTGAGCCTGAAATACGCCCATATGACATACAACTTGGTTCTAAAAAAAATACTGGAGAAACAGTTATGCAATTGCTGGCACCATGGAAACTTGCCTTCACTGCAGATTCCAGTCCCAAATATAGACGATCAACGCCTACCGATTCGGAATGCTTATTGGCCTGTTACCGAGGCAACAGCGTATTGGAAATGAGATACCCACCTTCTTGCACATTTTCTTCCCCAAATTTTGCCTTTTACATCGCTTTAGAGTATGGATTTTATAGTTTGAATATATCATTTTCAGGAACATAGGATGATTATGACAGTCGTGAAATCCATCAGCTTGAAATAAACCCTCTAGGCACAGACCAGCTCCTGGACCTAGAAACATCTTCTCAGTTCCCCTTTCGATGGCAGGCTGGGATTTTTTAATAGTTCATCCCAAACATAGTTTTACTGAAAATGAAATCATTGGGACTTCAGAATTGGGGAAAAATAGTCAGGCTCTTTTGATTGTATTTTTTTTGTAAGTAACTGCAATTATATTGAGTAACAACCTAAGGTTTAGAACTGACACGGGTAACTGAGACAGACATTCAAGTAGATTTTGTTCAGACTTTCCCTTTCGGGGCTCACATGGTCCATCTCCTGCACACCACATCTCTGCCGTAGAAACCCTTCCAAGAAGACGGTGTGGCCCTGTGTCCCCGTGTCTTCCCCAGGGACCTCGGGTCGGGCCCTGTGTCCCCGTGTCTTCCCCAGGGACCTCGGGTCGGGCCCTGTGTCCCCGTGTCTTCCCCAGGGACCTCGGGTCGGGCCCTGTGTCCCCGTGTCTTCCCCAGGGACCTCGGGTCGGGCCCTGTGTCCCCGTGTCTTCCCCAGGGACCTCGGGTCGGGCCCTGTGTCCCCGTGTCTTCCCCAGGGACCTCGGGTCGGGCCCTGTGTCCCCGTGTCTTCCCCAGGGACCTCGGGTCGGGCCCTGTGTCCCCGCGTCTTCCCCAGGAACCTCAGGTTGGGCCCTCTGTCCTCGAGGCTTTGCTGTCTGGGTTTTCAAGGCGTCACCTCGATACTCTAACAAGGGCTGGGATGAGGTTCAGGGGCCACCATGGCTACGAACAAGCGTGGGAAGGAAGACTTGTGGGTGTGAGTTTCGTCTTCTAACCATCGGCTACACAGCAAAGGCCCCAACTCAGCCCACGGCCGTGGAAGGAGAGAATCCCGCACTTCTCCAGGGATGACCGGTGGTTCATGGTCGAGTCCCCAGGGTCCTGGTTGAACGTGTCTAAGTGTATCTTGAAGAAATCAATGGTAACAATGTCCAAGAGTAAGCCACGCTGGGGCAGAGTGAGCCCTGCTGGCATTTCCTGGCAACTCCCCGGCTGGTGAGCCGAGTGGGCTCTGGGGATGGATTCTATTCCAGGGCGCACTGGACGTCGACAAAGAGGACCCTTGTAAACACAAAAAACGTCAGCGCATTGTAAAAAAAAAAAAAAAAAAAGTGAGGGTGTATTTCCAAACCTGTCAATCACGAAGAAGCCGTGCTGGTGTTAGTAGGAAGCTGAAAAGATGTTACTATGACAACTTCTTCGAGTTTCTCCATACAGTGCCTCGGAAGACATGCCTGCCATTGCCATGAACACAGAGCCTTTGTCCCCTGTGTGCACCGGGTGCATTCTTCTGGGGACTGGTGTCCTGTGCACGACCCCGTCCCCGTGGCTCTCGGGAAGCTCGTCCCGTGCGCGGCCCCGTCGCCGTGGCTCTGGGGAAGCCCGTCCCGTGCACGGCCCCGTCCTGTGCGCGGCCCCGTCCCCGTGGCTCTCGGGAAGCCCGTCCTGTGCGCGGCCCCGTCCTGTGTGCGGCCCCGTCGCCGTGGCTCTCGGGAAGCCCGTCCTGTGCGCGGCCCAGTCCTGTGCGCGGCCCCGTCCTGTGCACGGCCCAGTCCCGTGCGCGGCCCCGTCGCTGTGGCTCTTGGGAAGCTCGTCCTGTGCACGGCCCCGTCCTGTGCACGACCCCGTCCCCGTGGCTCTCGGGAAGCTCGTCCCGTGCGCGGCCCCGTCGCCGTGGCTCTCGGGAAGCCCGTCCCGTGCACGGCCCCGTCCTGTGCGCGGCCCCGTCCCCGTGGCTCTGGGGAAGCTCGTCCCGTGCGCGGCCCCGTCGCCGTGGCTCTCGGGAAGCTCGTCCTGTGCACGGCCCCATCGCCGTGGCTCTCGGGAAGCTCGTCCCGTGCGCGGCCCCGTCGCCGTGGCTCTCGGGAAGCTCGTCCTGTGCGCGGCCCGTCGCCGTGGCTCTCGGGAAGCTCGTGCGCGCCCCGTCGCCGTGGCTCTCGGGAAGCTCGTCCTGTGCGCGGCCCCGTCGCCGTGGCTCTCGGGAAGCTCGTCCTGTGCGCGCCCCGTCGCCGTGGCTCTCGGGAAGCTCGTCCTGTGCGCGCCCCGTCGCCGTGGCTCTCGGGAAGCTCGTCCTGTGCGCGGCCCCGTCGCCGTGGCTCTCGGGAAGCTCGTCCTGTGCGCGGCCCCGTCGCCGTGGCTCTCGGGAAGCTCGTCCTGTGCGCGGCCCCGTCGCCGTGGCTCTCGGGAAGCTCGCAGCAGGTCTGTTTTGGAAGAACCAGGGATCCTCCCCGCACCCCCATCAGACACGTCGGGACAGCACTGGCCCTACCATCTGGGTTCTCCGCCAGGTCTTCATTTTTCTCAGCTTCTTGCTCCTTCATCTCTCCTTTCATTCTCCACGCCCTCACACCTGGGACCTTTCTGATGCCCTGCACTGTCCGAATCCTACTGAAGATTCTGATAACTGTGTCCCTCAGGGGGCAGGGGATCCTTGGCCAAGATTCCCAACGGATCCCGGCCCTTCAAGTAATTGCACAACCGGAGTTACGGAAGAAGGCACCTTCCGTCCTCAGAAAACCTCGCTCTAGAAGTGAAGCCCTGTCCAGAGAAACCGGCTGTCCATCCGCTCCAGCATCTCCTTCCCTCGCTGCCCCGTGCGGCTGGCTCTCACGCTGGGCTCTCCTGTACGGGGGAGAACCCCTGGGCTCCGATTAGCACAGGGCACGACGAGATAAAGAAATAGATCCAGTATTTGGCCGTCTGATGAGTGCGCGCCACGGGATAATTGTGAATGTAAATCCCGGAATGCGGAGGCCCGGAAGTGTTTGAAGTAGGTACGAACGGTCTGCTTTGTCTTCGCCGACCGTCACTGAGTTATTCCCCACAGATCATTGCCCGGCCGCCCCTCCTACCCCTCCTACCCTGGCAGATCCCACTTGAAGGAGAAAAAGCCATCACTCAGAAGTGGAAATGCCTTCCCAGAGCTGGGAACAGTTGGGGGTTGGGATGCTCTTCTGATACAGAGATGAGCTCTTGGGTGAGAAGTTGGGGCCCTGGCTCCCACACCCGAGGAGGCATTTCCGAGAGGTTTGGGACTTGGAGAGATGCCACACTCATCGAGTTCCCCTGTTCTCTTTCACTCAGCCTCAAAGCATTCTTCAGCATCCCTGAGTGACCAGACTGTGTTCAGAGAGGTGTTTCCTTTTTACTTCTGGATCAGCCCTCAGCCTGCCCTGCACTGACCACAGCGCAGAGAGCCTCTATAGAGTCACGGGGCTGTAAACGTGACCCCGTTTGGTTTCAGGAGGTTTAGCACTGACTATGGATGCTCCGGAAAGATACCCGCATAACGAAGTCTCTCTGGGCCTCAGAGTAAGGGATTCTCGTTCCGGTTCTGTCCCTGCCATTAGCACCTTGTGTGACAGCCGTGATCGGGAACCTAATTAAACCTTTATGAGTTTTTGTTGTTCCCGTGATAAGTTTATCAGATGCCTTATCAAAGCCAGAAATTAGAGGGGAGGAGAGAACGGACGAGGAGGAATAGAAGAACGTTGAAGATATAAACATGTCATTTGCCTGGCCCCCTGCAAGAGGCTTTGATAACCCTGGCACGGAGAGCGGCCTGCTTTTGTATCATTTGCAAATGTGAGATATTTTTGTATTCTTCCTCTTCAGGAGGATGGCCGAATAATGCCAAATGTAAGATGAATACATGCATAATAACTCGACTCAACCACTGGGTTCAGCTGCCATATTTCTTCAACTGTAACATGTGGTAACTGTTTCTATTCAATATTGAAACCTAACGGAATTATAATTTTATACATATATGTAGAATGTGCGTTAAGGTTTTTGATATAGCCTCTAGCACTGGTGCGTACATTTTTATAACCCTGTCCTATCATGCATTGGAATAAAAATGGTAGTGACTCTCAAATTAGTTATAACCTAAAATTAAACAGAATGTGTGTATAGGGAAGAACATAACTTAATAGTTATTTATTGAAGCTAATGGTTTACCTAATTTTTTTTTTCTTTGAATACTCAGGACACCTCCACCTGGGGGGGAACTGATGCCTGTACAGTTATGAAACCTGAAGTTCAATGGTTAAGGAATGAGTGCGAGGTTATTACACAGTGACCTATTACTTATTTAGTGATGGGATCGTTTTGGTTGTAAGATTCCAGACCGGAACGGCCCTCTTTTGCCTGGTGAATCATGCACTCAGAGCCGGAAGTCCTGTGACCCCCTCGTTTGTGTTACTTACTGGTGGGGAGCGCCTCAGAGCTGTGTGTGGTCCCCGGCAAGCCCGACCGGTTTCCGAGCCACGCTGCTTGTCCACTCCCCCTGAGTGCCCATGCTGGGGGCACACCGCTAGGAAACAAGTGGGCATGCCTCCCGGAGAAAGCCTTCCAGAACCATCTGCTGCACGTCAGCTGGCTAGTTCAGAATGACACGTGCCTGAAATACTTCCCATCAAGATTTAGAGTTTGCGGAATCTATCTGCAACTCGTGAGGACCTCAGAGCTGAGTTCATTGTTTGGAGACGGTGCCGTGCTGTGAAGCCTCGTCACCGCTAGAGGGTCCAGGCAGGGAGTAGACGGGACTAGCACAGACTCACTACTGTTTAGCCAGAGAAAGAACCTGGAGTGTAAGCAGGAGGCTCCGACAGAAACTGAATGGTCTATTGATCCGAGGAGGGGGGGATGAGCTAGCTGGAAGCCTGTGACATTGTCAGTGGCTGTGAGAACCAGGATGAACTTTGATCTCGATGGTGGGGAAAAACGTCAAGGAGAAAATATGCATTGAGTGGCTGGGATTAAGTTCCTTCAGGCTGCTGGGTAGGGACGGCGAGTCACCCCCCGTGAGGGAAGTCTGCTCGAGACAGAGGCAGAGACAGAGTTGGAGGGACAGTGACAAGCGGAAGCCCCCACGTGTCTGTCCGCCTGGTTTTCCTGCACCGGCCGTGAGCCCTGGCCACCCCCCTGGGTTGGGCGTCAGACCTGGAAAGCCACCCCGGGACAGGATTCGGTTTATCATCGTGGGTTTAGTCACCGGATGGATAATCCATGATTCTTGTAAGAAAACATACCTCACTGTGAAGGTGTCGTCCCAGGCGCACAGTGTAGCGGAGAGCATTCCTGCTTCACTGGTGTTTGTTATGGAAATTCGGTGATTGTGTTCGGACAGGTGTGTGTGTGGTGTTTTTTTTTTTCAGGAGTGGCCCCTGGTCCTACTTAGTCAAGGACAACTCTGTTCTTATGTCTCCGTTCCTTGTTCTGCTCTGTCCAGAGAAGGGGCTTTTCTGCAGAGGGCTCTTTGGGGGTGAGAGGCAAGGCCCCTGCCATAGAATGCCATCTCCTTTGGGAACCCAAGCGAGACCCTGCAGACAGGTGAGCTCACACCCTCGCCTGGCGGAGTCCGCCAGAGCAGAGCGCGGACCAGAAGTGGGGTCCTGCGGGTTCGCGGGCACGGTGAGACGTGCGCACTGCACGAGGGGAGTTTCCCCTCGCGTCCCGGGGACCGCCGGGCTGTGCCGTCGAGTTACCGGGACGTGAAATGAAGAAATGAAGGGAGTTAGGAATTCTGGGTAGGGCGTCTTTTCCAACTGTAACTTGACAGAAAGAAGGAGCTGGGTAGAAACGGAGGAGTTTCTCTCCCTTCAGCAAGAGCAAGCGCACCTGACCCGTCCGCCCCCTCGGGGGACAGGAGGGAGCATGTAATTCATTCTGTTTAAAGGTCAATTAGTGCTCAGGGCATCCCTTCTGGAACTCTCATTCCTGGAGCAGTAACAATCTATCAGACTGCTGGGTCCTTGAACATGCACTCTGTTATATTTTCACACACGGAGTTCGCTATGAAGCTTTTATCTGCTCATGGGGATATAAATTTCTCAGTGAAAAGACCCATTTTTATCCTCCCTACACACACACACGCACACAGACACAGCTTCAACACAGGAAGAACACTCGGACTTGGGTGTGGACGAAGCCACTAGAAATCTCATCGCTGCCTCTCAGGTTATGGAACCGTGAGTCGGTTCAGAAATGTTCTGAACTCGTGGTTCCCTTCTCTGAAATGAACCTCACCTCCTCTCCTCTGGGTTTGGGAGGGTTCAGGGCGGTGGTGTTTGAAAAGCGTCAGCCAGCTCGCTGCCCACGTCCACAGGGAATTCCAACCGTCTCCTGTTCCTCCTGTGACCAGCGCCTCCTGGTGTGATGTACGCATTCCCTGGGTCTTTCCATCTTTCTTACATGGGAGACCTTGCAGCATTTTTGGGGGGCCCTGCATTGATCATATTTCAAAGAGTGGAGTTGAATGCCCTCTGGTCCTGCCTGCCACCTCCACCCTCGGCACCGTGTCACTAACGGAGTGCAGGCGGGCTCAGGGACAGCCAGGCGGTTGCTGCTGACGCATTGGCCTCACACTTTGTCCCATGGGGAGTATTAACCAGCTCCCTCTCAGACCCCGCTGAGGGCACCAGAGGCAGGTGGTTGGAAATGTGGCCAAGTAGTTCTTTCAAGGTTGTTAAGCTTTTCTTGTCATGATTCCCTAGATGGAAAAATAAAAAAAGGTTGTCCGTCCATTGGGTTAGAAATTAATTGCCAGTCCCAGCGGCCTCCCTGTCTGAGGGACCGTGAGGATGTTGCCGTTCCCCATTAGCTCAACTGCTGTCCAGGGACTCCACGCATTTGTAGTTTCTGCTCCAGAAACTTACGGGAAAGGCTCATTCTCTTCGTCTGATTTCCATCTCCCAACGCCCGTTTCCAAGGACCTTACCTCCAGGTCACGACGTGATGGGCTCCTCCTCCCGGCTCCTGTTCGGATCCACACCTGTCTGAGTCCACCCACCGCGGGTCCCCGACAGCTGTGTCTTCGCACACCTGTTGCCTCTGCATGAGGCAGCTGAGCTTTACTTCCCTCACCCTTTTTCCCCATAACCTTGGGAATAGATCTTGACTCAGAGAGAACTCTGAATACGTTTATTCAATTAAATGTAATTAATTGATCCTGAAAGTGATTAAAAAAAGAGAAATATATACAGGCATACATGTCAGAAGAGCCTCTGCAAGTGGGAAACAAAGAATTTTCTTTGAATTCATCTCAGAAACACTGTGTTAATGTAGTTAATGGAAGTTTTGCATTAGTTTGCTGTGTGTTATACTTTCATCATGAACGCAGCGTTTTGTGTTTTACTTTCTTGAGGAGGGAGACTTCCCTTCCCTAAGGTGTGGTGTATAGCAACAGAACACCCACCAGGGCAGGGGTTACCCATTACTTCATACTCACTAAGTGCAATGTGTCTATACGTATTAATTCCAACATATAAAATATTAGAATTGCATCTTTTTGTGTGTGTGACAGAGACAGAGAGAGTCAGAGAGAGGGACAGATAGGGACAGACAGACAGACAGGAAGGGAGAGAGACGAGAAGCATTAATTCTTCGCTGTGGCGCCTTAGTTGTTCATGGATTGCTTTCTCATATGGGGGCTACAGCAGACCGAGTGACCCTTCCTCGAACCAGTGACCTTAGGCTCCAGTTGATGAGCCTTGCTCAAACCAGATGAGCCTGCACTCAAGCTGGCGACCTTGGGGTCTCAAACCTGGGTCGTATGGATCCCAGTCCAACGCTCTATCCACTGCGCCACCACCTGGTCAGGCTAGAATTGCATCTATGTATTCTTTTTACATACAGATGCTAAAAATATTCCCTGTAACTCCTGGATAGACATCCTTGAAAAAGTGTGTAAAGATAACAACAATACCTTTAAAATATGGTGCTTATAATTGGACAGTTGATAATTCTATTTAAAGTCCTGGGAATTATTGCAACAGTTTCTATGAAACTTTTTTTTAAGCTAACAATAACAAATTTGATATGCAGGAAGACTTTAGTGGAATTGCATTTCTTTCAAACTAGTCTTTACATGAAATAAGCGAAGGCAAGGCTTTCTACTACTTTCTCCCTTTTGCGAGGCTGTGAGCAGATGGGCTCCCCTTTGCTGAGCCTCACCTGCTCTCTCCACAGTAGAAACATTCACATTTGTTTCATCTTCTATGCTTATTATGCTTCTTTTCCATTGCACCTAAATCTTATAGATTTACTCGAGTATCCCATAGAGTTACATCTTTTCCAAACATACCACGTTGACTTCAATATCATTGAGAGCTATAAAAAAATTTAGAAGTTTAAGTGAAATAACAGTTGTTGAGATGTTCATTCTCTCTTAATAAAAAGATTTGATTTAATGTGGAAGAAAATGTTTCAAATCAGTCAAGGTTAGATCTAATGAATTAAGGTGGACTCATTCTTTATGTATCCATACATATTTTCTGTAGCTTCCTCAAACATTAGAATTATTGGGCTTGCTATGGTTTGTGAACATTATGGTGTATAAACCCTTCTGCAAGGATAGTCCACACCGATGTAGAGGGCATTTCCCCTTCCATGCCCACCGGTAAGAGTTCCAGTTCTGACAGCAATCACTAGTTTTAACAGTGTATTTCAGGGTAATAACTTGAGTGACAGTGCCTCCATCCTCCACTAGACAAAGGTCATCGATGACCATTGTTTTTGTGTGGTTAATGCAGTGTATGGGATGTAATAGCCAGATAGGAATGGATTAATGGATGGGTGGATGGGTGGATGGGTGGGTGGGTGGTTGAATGGATGGATGGATGGATGCAAAGGTGGATGGGTGGATAGATTGGTGGATGGATGGATGGATGGAAAGGTAGATAGATTGGTGGATGGATGGATGCAAAGGTGGATGGGTGGATAGATTGGTGGATGGATGGATGGATGGAAAGGTAGATAGATTGGTGGATGGATGGATGGAAATTGGATGGGTGGATAGATTGGTAGATGGATGGATGGATGGAAACTGGATGGGTGGATAGATTGGTCGATGGATGGGTGGATAGAAAGGTGGATAGATTGGTGGATGGATAGATGGATGGATGGATGAAGGAAGGAATGAATGAGTGAGTGGATGAATCTTATCTCTGAGAGGTAATCATGTCCCATCTCACCAGTCTTAGTTATTTGTCTTTTCATCATACTTTTAAATGCCTTAATTTATATAAAAAAAAATGGAATGTATAATCTGATATAAAGTATTCTCTGACATTAGCATACTTTTGTGACCTTGGTCACCCTTTTCCTGGGGTGTCCTCCCTCCCCCCACTGTTCTGCCACAACTTCGGGTTGTGTCCTGGGCAGCCCCCTCATCCCGTGCGGACCCCACACCCATCTTCCCACTGCATCCCCCACATTCAGTCCATTGAGCAAGTTTTATATATTCTGTAACCATATTTTTGCTTCTCCTTCAAAATTCACTTTTTAGAGAGCAGACGTTTTTGTTCATTTGTTTGCTTGTATTTCTGTTTTGTTCTCTCTTATGCAAATAAAAAGCACAGCTTGGAAAATAAATTATGCCCGATTATATCAAGAATGGAATGGATAAAAAAAAGTGAGAAAAAAATGTCTGTGTCCCTCACTCAGTGAGTCTATGAAAAAGAAGTTTTACTTAAGGGGAGAAAAAAAGTGTCCTCTCAAAGATGAGGCAGAGGTGGTTTTCTCTGAAGAGAAGGGTAAACAGGGTGAGGAGGGCCCAGGTGTGCGGGCACTGGATGAACAGGAGAGGCCATGGTGGGTGGTGGCTCAGGGAAGGCCTTTCCATGAGGCCAGCCGGCTCTTGGAGCAGCTGTTGCTGGCCCAGGCCGACGGTGGCCAGATACAAGGACTTGGTGGAAGGAGAGACCAGTGTGTTAGGTTAACATATCATCTGCTCTGACTGGTCAGTGGGAACAAACAGTTAACATAATCACTAGTGCGACAAAGAGTGAGAACGGTGACAATGTGGAGGGACTGCATCCAGCCAGGTCACAAGCACTCAGAAAGAGTTGATGAGCTCTGGCACTCATACAAGGAGAGTGGTTCTTCGTCACAAGCCGTATCCAATACAAACGGGACAGGAGGTCGCTTCTTAACGGCCCACTGTGTCCAGGATCACAGCTGCTCAGGTAAAACTTAACATTATCAACAGAGTCTCAGGGACTCATGGGGCCGTAATAAGACTTAGTGTTTGTATCATCAGAGTGGTGTGTGCAAAGTCGAGAGACAAAGACCGAAAGACAGATACACAGAAATAGAAGACAGACACAGAGAGAGACACACACAGAGAGACCAAGAGGTTGAAAAAGCACTCTGAGAAATGACTGAAACATTCCCGGATTGGATGAAAAACATAAGCCTACAGATTCAAGAAGTTGAGGGAATTCCAAATAGGATGAACTCCAAAAAATCACATCCTAAAACATCCTAATTCGCCACATGCGTAGAAAAGACAAAGGATGATCTTGAAACTAGCCAGAGAGAAATATTGCATTCCCCGTCAGGGACAGCAGTTCATGACGCCGGTTTGTCACCCGAGACCGTGCAACCCAGAAAGAAGTCACACCACGATGCTCACATGCGGAGGAGAAATAATGGTCCCAGCCGAGTCTCTATTGGGCCAGAACCTGTTCGGGAATGAATGGGGCATAAGTAAATTCTTAGACAGCAGAAATAAGAGGAGCTGTGAGCAAAGCTTCCTGTGTAGGGATTGAAAGGGAGTTTCCATAACAAAGACGAATTGTAACAGGCTAAGGCTTTGACGTTCAGAAGGAAAGCAGAACGTCAGGATTGGTGGAATTGGGGGTGCACGCAGGAGGCTGCTATGCTGCTTGTACTTTTAAAATGTTGGGAGAGCACAGGACGCCATGTGAGAACAAGGTCTCTACACTACACTCAAAGTGGCAAGACTCTGGCCCCAGTAGGATGCAATGACATTTATTGTGCTTATATGTTATAATCCCTGCAGCAGTAACCAACCAACAAGCCAACCAATCAACCAACCAACCTACCTACCAACCAACCCACCAACCTACCAACCTACCTACTAACCAACCAACCTACCAACTTACCAAACAACCTTACTACCTACCAACCAACCAGCCAACCGACCAACCAACCAACCTACCAACCTACCAACCAACCTAACTACCTACCAACCAACCTACCAACCAACCAACCTACCAACCTACCTACCAACCAACCTACCAACCAACCAACCAACCAACCAACCAGCCAACCTACCAACCAACCAGCCAACCAACCAACCAACCAACCTAACAACCAACCTAACAACCTACCAACCAACAAACCAACCAACCAACCAACCAACCTACCTACCAACCAACCTACCAACCAACCTACCAACCAACCAACCAACAAACCTACCAACCAACCAACCAACCAACCAACAAACCTACCAACCAACCAACAAACCTGCAAACCAACCAACAAACAACAAAACATACAAAAGGAAATACTGGATTCTAGGCTTACTTCAGCTGAGGTGGTCCTGTCCCGGAGAGCAGAGCAGACTGGGAACTAGCAGGGATGTCACAGGAACTGGGAGTTTGGCTTGTTCATGTGACTGTGATCATATAATTCAGTATTTTTGAATGGGATAGTACGATTCGTATTTTAGCTTAGAAATTCAAAAACAAGAAATTGAGTCAATGTTTGCATTTCTTTTTACCTGTAAATTTGAATTTAGGTGTTACACACAATATTACCACAAGCATGTTCACTGTTATTTACAACTGTCCGATTTTAACATCAAATCCAAGCCCCTGATTGGCTCCCTTGTTATATCCCGAGCTGCAGGAGTGCCTTGTCTAAACACCCAAAACCAAAAATAGCAATAAGCTTATTCTAAGGAATTTCATATCTCACATGATAAAATAATGTGCTGAGTAGACAATGCCATCATGGTACCCCGAGAAGCTGGGTTATTGGAATATTGGAGAAGTAATTAAGATTATGAGCCTGGCACTTAACTAGAAGATTAAACTGATGCTGAGAACTGAACAGAACCTTTGAGAACCCCACAGATTTTCTGAAAGGCTTTGAATTGCCCGTGTGTGCAGTGTTCCCTGGCTAGATTAAATCAGTGGTAGAGGATTAGTCCCTGTAAAAGTACCGCAGACAAAAGAAAGCACGGGTGTGAGGAAGAGTGGCATCAAATGAGAATCAATCTCTGTTGTGTGTTCGCTCCTCCAGTGTCAGGAGTCCCTTCCGAACCTGTCGAGGGTCACGGGACAGCCACAGGGACACTGACGACGTTCTTTTGAAAGGAAACGAGGAGGAAAGCGGACCTTTGCCGTGTTCTGATGGGATGCAGCCATGTGGCTTTCCCAGCTCTCCCAGAATCACGACGTCAATTTGCCGTCTCACATAATTGCTTCACGCAGGGGGGAAACCAAAGAGTTTAACCACTCATTCATCAGCTCAGTGAATAGTCTGTGGTCGTCACATGCTAACAGCCCGTCTCAGATGCTGCCTGGCTGTGCTTGGGGACTTCTCCAAGTAAGACACCCCAAAACACACACACACACACACACACACACACTCTCTCTCTCTCTCTCTTCTCTCTCTCTCTCTCTCTCCAAACACTTCCAGACAGTTTGGTTAAACCTATCAGAGATTATTTTTTGAAAACAAAAGCCCTTGACTGTCCAGCACGTTGTCTGCATTGAGCTAAGGGGCCTGGGGCACGGAGCCATCTCCACCCCGCACAGGGGGGTGCTGGTGTCCCGAGTCCCCCTTTCCTTCTTGGCCCTCACTCAGCATAAAGCACAGTTTACACCTTCCCCACTGTCATCAGACATTCCACACAACACAGGCACGCATGCACACCTTGCAAGCTAGAGACGCCCCAAACTTCACCCACAAAACACACATACCTACCCCACCCACGCACCCAACAGCCTGGAATGACCCCACCTCCTGACTCACAGGAAACGGCTGGTATTCGCTCTCTAGGTCCTGTGCCTCCCTTCGGCCGGCCTAGGGGTTCTCTTCCGGTCACTGAGCTCTGGGTCAGAAGACCTGGGTGTGGAATGTGGTCTGGAGGCGGGTCCAATTCCCTGTGCCTCCCTTCGGCCGGCCTAGGGGTTCTCTTCCGGTCACTGAGCTCTGGGTCAGAAGACCTGGGTGTGGAATGTGGTCTGGAGGCGGGTCCGGTTCTCTGGTGTCACTTTGCACCTGGCCCACCCCACTGTGCAGCGCCAGCCAGTGCCCACCATTGATTGGCATGTCCCTGCCCTGCCCCATCCAGGAGACCTGGCATTTGGGGGCACTCATCCTAGAGCAGTTGTCTTTCTGTGGCCCCTCTTTCCACTTCCCGCCGACCACCTCTGCGGGCCTTCTCTGCATGTCAGACGGAGACATCGTCTTCCTGAGATCTCTCCGTGCCGTGCGCCCCGTGGTTACTCCTCCCTGCTGGCTCTTTCTGGCTGCCCCAGCAGTTCTCACCCCCGTTCACGCCCAGAGTCATTGAGCTCCTAGCCGACAGGGTGATACCAGTCCCCCGCCCCCACTTCCTGTCCTGTTCCCTGTAACCTGTAATCCCTGGGACTCAATCATAGAAGCTCACTTAGGGCCCAGTGTCCTCACACCCTGAGTTCCCGGCGTGGCTCAGGAGAGGCGGCGTGAGGAAGTGGTGGACTCCACAGAGCCATTAGGTTGTGTTTGGTGCTGACACATTTCAGGGGTGTGACACGTGGTCCCGGGGGTTCGTCGTGGCATCTCAGCAGGGGTGATATGAGAATTGTGGTGGGGGGGGGGAGTATTGCAGGAGGCAGCCGGTTGTGACAGCCTCCCCACCCTGTGTGCTGTCGATGTGACTAAGCCCGTGGCCCAAGGTGAGCGAGCCTCACTCCCGGCCTGGAAGACGGCGAAGTGTCAGGGCTCGACATCAGCTCTGTGTTCCGGTCGTGCGGGCTAGACCTGTAGGTGCGCGGAGCCGGTGAGAGCAGCGAGCTGTGGAAGCAGTCTGTGCGTGAGGAGAGAGCGGAGGGTGCAGACTAGACCGGGAAGTGCTTGCTTTCCGAGGAGATGACGAGGAAGGTGGCCTTGTGGAAACACACACTCCATGTGGGACGCGGGGGGCGGGGGGCGAGGGGCACGGCACAGTTGTCATGGTGAGGGATGATGGCAGCCTGACCACGGCCAGGGTGGATGGACCAAGGGGGGCACAGGACAGGCTGGGGGAGGAGTCAGCCTGGACCGCGTCCCACAGTGACGGTGTGAGCTGTGTTTTTAGAAGAATGGAGAATGGATCAGTCATTGTTAGCAAGAGAAGAGTAGAAAAAGGTTAGATTTTTTTTTTAATTTATTTTAAAATTTTATTTATTGAGATGTTTTGTAAGTCGGTAGATGGTATGGGTTGGCAGGGACTGTGGAGAATGGGAGGCAGGTTAGCTGGTCACGCAGCACTGCCCGGGGCTCCGGGCTCCCTGTCCCATGAGGAAGAGGGGGTAGAGAAGGGAGCCCTCTGACACCCGCTGTCAACCACACGTGTGACTCCGGGTGCGTGACGGGACCAAAGAGATATCCAGTCTGGACCCCAGATAAAGTGGTGGGTTGGTGAACCCCCAGTGGGCGGCAGGGAGCTGGGTACGTGCATGCAGATTACAAATGCCATCTTTGGAATGAGTGTTGGAGTGTTGGCTGGAGTGTCCTCACAGCCCTGGGACAGCCACAGCCCAGAGAGGACAGCGTGCCCCTCCTAACCCGAGTCGCTCTTTCCTGTAAGTCAGCATTGTCAGGATCGCAGGCTGAGGGACTCTGAACACGGAGAACTGAAGACAGTCCAGATGATCATGAGCGCTCGGAGCTGGCTTTCTCCCTTTCTGACCGATCGTGAGACCTTCAACACAGGGAGGGCCAGAGGAAACGGGCAGCTCAGCGTTGCGGGCGGCGTGGGGTGTCGAGTGAACCCTTGTGGAGAGCACTTCACCGTTTATCCCAGACCACCGGAGGATGTTTCTAAACTCACCCAATCTTTCTCCTAGAATCACCCTAACCAAATAATGTTTCAATATTCATTTTAAAAATACAAGTGTCTTCCATACGTACGTGTATTTTAAAGTGAAAAGCATCGCTCATTACAGTGCGGTGCGCAAGCCCGGGGAACTGTCAGTGATCTCAGCGCCCAGCAGTGCGCGTGAGTGAGATGAGGAGGCTGAATCCCCTGAGTACTGTTATATCATGAGACCAGTGAGGTAGTATCTGTGAGTATCACGCAGCCTTATGAACATTAGAGTCCACACTACTATGCAGTAAGAACACAGTCATCGTCATAAAAAGACTGTTAAATGGTAAGCATCCTGATGTTTGAAAGTAGTTGTGAATAAGCAGCTAAGAAAGATAGGGGCCCTGGCCGGTTGGCTCAGTGGTAAAGTGTCAGCCTGGCGTGCACGAGTCCCGGGTTCAATTCCCGGCCAGGGCACACAGGAGAAGCGTCCATCTGCTTCTCCACCCCTCCTCCTCCTTCCTCTCTCTCTCTTCCCCTCCCACAGCCAAGGCTCCATTGGAGCAAAGTTGGCCCGGGCTCTGGGGATGGCTCTGTGGCCTCTGCATCAGGTGCTAGAATGGCTCTGGTTGCAGCAGAGCAACACCCCAGATGAGCAGAGCATCGCCCCCTGGTGGGCGTGCCGGGTGGATCCCGGTCGGGCGCATGCGGGAGTCTGTCTGACTGCCTTCCCGTTTCCAACTTCAGAAAAATACAAAAAAAAAAAAAAAAAAAAAGATGGGAAGGGCTACACAGGGCGTGGTGGTCAGGCTAGGGTGCTGGGCACCACCTCTCAGGCTCTTACATCCCATGTATTATTGTTATGAAGCAACAGTTAACCGACAGGTCAGCATCAAAGCTCACTTGGCATCTGTAGGGGAAGGAGACCACTTCTTCTTTACAGGGGTCTCCTTTTGCATAAATGCATACTCTCTGTGGTTTCAGGGTGTGGCTTTCTGTCTTCAGGAGTTGTTCAAGGAAGAGTGTGAAGTGGACACCCCGTCGAGAGGGGAATTCTTCACTCTTGCCATCTCTTCTCTCCTTCCCGAGAGTGACCGCCAGTACTACCTATGAAGCGTTCTTCAAGGCAATGGTATTCTCAGGGGAAATGCTTCCTGATAAAAACATGCTGGTTTTACCGTGATTATAACTGCCCAGTGGCTTACCTGACTTGGAGTTTACTAGACAATGCCTTTCCCATAAGCTGGCGGAGTGGCGTGCTAATCCCCGGCTGTGATCGCTGCAGAGATCCTGAGACTCGAGTCCCAGGCCCACATTGTCACAGTCTTCCTCGGTCTGCGTGACCTGTCAACTGTGGGATTTTTTTCAGGATTGGAAATGGACAATTTTTGCTAAGCCCTAAGGTTGAGAGGAGATTTGTCCTTCCATTTTGGGGAGTGTATTTTAAAAAGTCCTTGCTATACTTGGGATTGGGAAGAAAAAAAAAAAAGCCCTCTATTTTCTAAAATAGCTTCTAGTGCACATTTAAGGGAACCAATTTTTTAAAATCATTATTTTATAAAGAAGCCACAAACCCTACAGTGTTATTTCTGTCTTTTAAAACTAATATCCCTGCATTGAAAAGTGAACTTAAAAGAGGGAAGTGTAGATATGCCCAGGTCCTAAAAGGACAGTTGTCATTATCAGCTAGTAATTAGTTAAAACAACAAAACCAAAAAAACTAACATCCTGTTAAAAGGGAGGGTCCCTATCATTTCCGTACACATTAATACAATGTATACTTTTGATGGATTAAAAGGATTTATTTTTTTGGTTAAAACATTGATAAATAAATAGAATAAAGTGAAATAGAGTCTGGAAGCAAAGAGTCAAATGATTTCTGTAATGATAATCAGAAGCTAGGTATGGGTAAAGAGACTAATCATTTATAGTGTATATTATTCATTGGTGTGTTATTTGTTACATGATCTATAGCTTCTTCTTGCTGAGATGTTTATTACATAGTTTCAAGTTGGAGATGTCCCTCAGCTGATAGGTGCGTTGTTTGGGTATGAATGTCAATGAGAGGGATCTATTTCTGTATACAATGAGGAAAAGGTGATAGAAAGGGAAAGGTGTTGCTAACCTTACAAGAATAACATCTAAGTTTGCCTCAGGGCTTTCCCACTTACTAGCAGGGTAACCCAGAGAAAATTCACGATTCTAGAATATGTATCTTCCACAAGATGTGAATGACAATGTCTCTCTGCTTCACACGATTACTATGATAATCAGATAAGAGGTATTTAAGAAACAAGTTTACTTGTGTAAAATCAATAGCTTGCGTAACAGATCCTAAAGTGAACGTGATACCCGTTAAGAAAGAAACCATTTTAACTTGGCAGGTCAGGTCCTTCAAAACCAGAGCAAAGCAGCTTTGAATCCGATTCTCACCCCGATGAGGTTATCTCCCGGATCTGAATGGGTTCATGCCCCGCTCCTGCCTAGCGGTTTGCCGGTCTGCCGTGAGAGATGGCGGTTCAAGCCTTCCCGTGTGTGTGTGTGTGTGTGTGTGTGTGTGTGTGTGTGTGTGTGTGTGTGTGTGTGTGTGTGACAATCCTCCTAGCCCCTCTCCTTGCCCCTCTGTATCCCCGTGGACACAGTTCCCAGCATCATTTTCAGGATCCTGGAAGGAAAATGAGGTAAAAGGAGGAAGAGAGGCGTGATAGCTGGGGTTTTCTCTTTCCTTAGAAAGGAGACTCCTGTCCTAGTCCTCCCCAGGGGCTTTCTCTCTGGGTCACCCTGAGAAGGGAGTATGTCCCTTTCTCAGCATCCTCGGTAAAATGTTAAAGAGGCTGGAAACCAGCACCCAGCAGAGCAGGACTGCGGCTTCCTGGGTAGTTAGTGTGTGGGAGGCTTTCTGTACCTTTTTTAAAAATCACCCATAAAACACTTTGGCCTCCTGGATGCCATGACAAGGTGCTAACGTTTACTGGCTTTTCCCAAACTGTTTCCCCGGGCCCTAACCATGACTAAGCAAATGTAATCTATGCTGTCTGTAAAGATGTAAATGTTTACTTAGAATAGAAAAAGATACAAGTCCGAAAGAAATGTCACCTGCGTTAACTCACTTTGTTAGTAAGCCTACAACATTCTGGTCCTATGTCATTTTGAGAGAAATATTTAGGTTTTTAGAGAGAATTACGGTGTCCTTTAGTTCTTTCGAATCTCTCATAATCGTTCAACATGAATAATATTGATATTTCATATCTACTTCCTTCTATCATCCATCTATATCAATCTATCAATTGATCTATCAATAATTGATCGTAAAAATCATCATATACTGTCTTCTTGAATTTTGAATTCATTTGACATACAGAGTGGCGAGTTTCTGGAAATATTTATATACATCAACAGAAGCAGCTTTTTTTTTTCTTCTTTTTTTTTTCCTGGAAAGAAAAAATCTGCCCATTGATTTGAATAGTGAGTCAGGCTGGAGACAGACAGACATTTTCACCGCCGGTTGGACCTGACACCCGGCCCGGCAAAGCGTCACCAGGACCAGCTTCCCTGTCCAGCTTGGAGATGAGCGGATGGTGGCAAGTCCATACGGAGTCACTCGGGATGGTGTTTGAAGTTCAGCAAAGAATTAGTGACTTAGTGAGAGGAGAAGGATTTTCAGTGGCGAGCACACATGAGCCAGCTCAGTGGAGACAAATGCTTTTGAACATTGACAAGTGGTTAGTTTTGACCTTGAAGTTAGAAAATTCCATAACTGACAGAGGGAAGACATGCTTTGGGTACTCACTCATCTGACTTCTTCATTTCCTTTGCTAATAAAATCTGATTAGATACATTTATATATATATATGTATCTAATATATATATACACACACACATACATTCAGTGAAGGCCACTCAAAAAAGAAAGAAAAACAAGTGTAAGTAAGACCCTTAGCAACGTGTGGAATGACATAGTCAGATGCCAATGTGAACTTAACAGAACTAACCCAGCATCCTTCTGAAACAGAGTAACTCTCCCAGCGTGTGGGGTCTCGATCGATACAGTGTAATCGAATGATGTTCCAACATCCGGGGGATCAGCAGTGGCTTAAAGTTAATGCTGACCCAGTAGCTGCAACTGTTCAGATTCCAGAACCTCTCGAGAGCCTAATCTATGACACATTTATTCTTAGCTTCACAAAAATTTCAGCCGTCGGCGAGAGGCTCACTGGCCAAGGAAGTAAAAAGAGTGAGCCCGTCACCCTGCATTCACGACGAATAGAAAGACCAGCGTGAGAACGACTACAGGCTGAATCCTGTCCTGCCCAATTCCGTGTCACCGGCACCGGTTGCTAAGGATGAACTAGACCAGTGGTCGGCAAACTCATCAGTCAACAGAGCCAGATATCAACAGTACAGCGACTGAAATTTCTTTTGAGAGCCAAACTTTTTAAACTTAAACTATATAGGTAGGTACATTCCTTATGGAGGTAGCGCCCGTAAGGTATTTATCCCCGCCCAGGAAGAAGGATGGCGGAGCCACGAAGTGTGGATAAGCAAAAGTTTTATTGAGTACAGAGCACATCCCGGCCGACGATGTTCCCCAGCCCTGGGGACAGAGGCCAGGGAAGTCGCATGGGGTGACCTGCGTGGAGGGTATTGAAAGAGTCTCTAGAGTGCTCAAGCTAATATGACGTGGTGAAATCTCACTGGCTGGCAGAGTCGCTCTTTTCCAAGGACTCCTTGGAAGTTTCTTTTGGCGCGCATGGGTGTGGGCGGTTCTAGCCAAAGTTCCCGGGTCTGGGTTCCCCACGTGACCTTCCCCCATTGCTGACCACCCCACAGCGCCCGCATGTGGTATTTTGTGGAAGAGCCACACTCAAGGGGCCAAAGAGCTGCATGTGGCTCGCGAGCCATGGTTTGCCGACCAGGGAACTAGACACATCAGAGATATACGCAGCCGTATTTCATCTTTTCTCTCCTTTATAATTTTTTAATTGAATTTTATTGGGTGACACTGGTTAACATCACCCAGGTTTCTGGTGCCCGATGTTACAACACATCTCTGTACACAATATTTTGTGTTTACCACCTCCCCAAACAGGTCTTCATCTTTCACCATTTGCTGCCAATTCCACCTCCTCACAGCCCCGCCTGGCAATCACCACACCACTGCCTGTTTCTGTGAGGGTTTTTGCTGTTGTTGTTGCCTGGTTTGTTTGTTTTTTTTGTTTGTTTATTTGGTTTTTTAGTTATAGGACTTTCCTTCCATGTGTCCTCGGTAAATTCTGAGCCTAACGTGTCATGATTCCTACATTTTTAGAATATTCCCATGACTATTTTCTATAATTTCACACGTTTATTACTGTAGTCTAAAATACCCTAGACTATCCCCTCTCTCACTCTCTGCTTATTTTTTTAAAGATTTTATTCATTCATTTTAGAGAGGAGAGAGAGAGAGAGCGAGAAGGGGGGAGGAACAGGAAGCGTCAACTCCCATATGTGCCTTGACCAGGCAAGCCCAGGGTTTCGAACTGGCGACCTCAGTGTTCCAGGTCGACGCTTTATCCTCTGCGCCACCACAGGGTGGGCCCTCCCCACTTTTTATACGTGTGGCTCATCTTCCACAGTTGTTCTTGTCTGTCTGTCTGTCTCCTTCGCACCACTGACAGCTGACGTACGGGACTCACTATCTTTTAACTACGTATTTGCACATCACTGTCCATTTCCACACACTGGACAGAGAGTTCCATGACACCAGCACTTTTTTTTTTAATTGGAGAGTCTAGAACAGGTCTGGCACGAAGCATGCCTTCCATAAATATTTCTGAATGAACGCGTGGATGGTGTTCTGCACTCACTCTCTGCCAGAGGAAAGCTGTGACTTGGACATCATGGTGGCAGTCAGCACATCCCCCCTGAGGTGTAAGCCCTGGAGACAGGACAGTGTGTTCAAGGCTCTTAGCCCGGGATCCTGAATATATTAGTTAAGTGATAGATATTTGCTTGCTAAACGAATGACAGGGGATGGGAAATTCAATTCACCTGCCTTATAACGCATCCCACCTCTGTCGAACGGCTACTGAATAAGGCTTAGTAGCAATAACACATTTCTTTTGCAGAAGAGATTATTTGAACTATTTAAATGTTTCGCCCTTGGCCTTGGATCCGAATGCCACGTGGTTCCGTGCCCTGGTGACAGCCTGTCACTCTCAATCGTTACCACGTTCGGGAAGAGATCACGTGGTGTGCGGGAACGCCCGTGTGCGTGTGGAGCGGGAGGTGGCTGACCGTGTGGTCTCGGTCTGGCCCCGTTTGGATGGCCGGCTTCTTCCTGCCGTGATGACTCGTGGCAGCATCAATCCTCGGTCTCTAGTCACTGCTCAGGGGGTGGAAGGCACCCAGCTGGGGACAGGTGCCGGCTGGCGACCCCAAGGTGGGTCGAAGAGAAGCAGGTAGCCTGTGTTTTGGATAAGATACCTCTTCTTGCAAAGAGAGAAAGAACCAAGTGCTGCATTTTCAGGGGCTTTTGAGGTGGGTGGTAAACTGGTGTCCTTTTGACACCTCAGGAAAAAATGCCGTCCTCCCTCTGGAAAGCAATGGGTGTCCGACGTGGGAGACTGTGTAGCGGTCAAGGGCAAGAGGCCGGGCGCTGTTGTCCTGGGCGGTGGACAGACGGGGCACTGGGAACAGGAGCGTCACCTGTGGGTGGGGATTGGACGAGCTGAGTGGCTAAAACCAGACTGAGGTCACCCCTGGTGCTCTGTGGGAGAGGAGACCGGTCTCTGTGGGAGAGGAGGCCGGTGTCCGTGGGAGAGGAGGCCGGTGTCCGTGGGAGAGGAGGCCGGTGTCCGTGGGAGAGGAGGCCGGTCTCTGTGGGAGAGGAGGCCGGTGTCTGTGGGAGAGGAGGCCGGTGTCTGTGGGAGAGGAGGCCGGTGTCCGTGGGAGAGGAGGCCGGTCCCTGTGGGAGAGGAGGCTGGTGTCCGTGGGAGAGGAGACTGGTCTCTGTGGGAGAGGAGACTGGTCCCTGTGGGAGAGGAGGCCGGTGTCCGTGGGAGAGGAGGCCGGTGTCTGTGGGAGAGGAGGCCGGTGTCCGTGGGAGAGGAGGCCGGTGTCCGTGGGAGAGGAGGCCGGTGTCCGTGGGAGAGGAGGCCGGTCCCTGTGGGAGAGGAGGCCGGTGTCTGTGGGAGAGGAGGCCGGTGTCCGTGGGAGAGGAGGCCGGTCTCTGTGGGAGAGGAGGCCGTCCCTGTGGGAGAGGAGGCCGGTGTCCGTGTGAGAGGAGGCCGGTGTCTGTGGGAGAGGAGGCCGGTGTCCGTGGGAGAGGAGGCCGGTGTCCGTGGGAGAGGAGGCCGGTCCCTGTGGGAGAGGAGCCCGGTGTCTGTGGGAGAGGAGGCCAGTGTCCGTGGGAGAGGAGGCCGGTGTCTGTGGGAGAGGAGGCCGGTGTCCGTGGGAGAGGAGGCCGGTCCCTGTGGGAGAGGAGGCCGGTGTCCGTGGGAGAGGAGGCCGGTGTCTGTGGGAGAGGAGGCCGGTGTCCGTGGGAGAGGAGGCCGGTCCCTGTGGGAGAGGAGGCCGGTGTCTGTGGGAGAGGAGGCCGGTGTCCATGGGAGAGGAGGCCGGTCCCTGTGGGAGAGGAGGCCGGTGTCTGTGGGAGAGGAGGCCGGTGTCAGTGGGAGAGGAGGCCGGTGTCTGTGGGAGAGGAGGCCGGTGTCTGTGGGAGAGGAGGCCGGTCCCTGTGGGAGAGGAGACTGGTCTCTGTGGGAGAGGAGGCCGGTGTCCGTGGGAGAGGAGGCCGGTGTCCGTGGGAGAGGAGGCCGGTGTCCGTGGGAGAGGAGGCCGGTGTCAGTGGGAGAGGAGGCCGGTGTCTGTGGGAGAGGAGGCTGGTCCCTGTGGGAGAGGAGGCCGGTGTCAGTGGGAGAGGAGGCCGGTGTCTGTGGGAGAGGAGGCCGGTCCCTGTGGGAGAGGAGACCGGTCCCTGTGGGAGAGGAGGCCGGTGTCCGTGGGAGAGGAGGCCGGTGTCCGTGGGAGAGGAGGCCGGTGTCCGTGGGAGAGGAGGCCGGTGTCTGTGGGAGAGGAGGCCGGTGTCCGTGGGAGAGGAGGCCGGTGTCCGTGGGAGAGGAGGCCGGTGTCTGTGGGAGAGGAGGCCGGTCCCTGTGGGAGAGGAGGCCGGTGTCGGTGGGAGAGGAGGCCGGTGTCAGTGGGAGAGGAGGCCGGTGTCTGTGGCTGTGGGAGAGGAGGCCGGTCTCTGTGGGAGAGGAGGCCGGTGTCTGTGGGAGAGGAGGCCGGTGTCCGTGGGAGAGGAGGCCGGTGTCTGTGGGAGAGGAGACTGGTCTCTGTGGCCTTCCCTCGCCGGCACGTGATGGTGCAGGGGAGGCCGGGGAAGAAGGCTGAGTAAGACCGCTAGATTGTGAGACCTCACGTCATTACCGTGGGAGATCGAGTATATCATTCTTCAGGTTTTTGTGTTATCAGTGCTCCATACACATTGAACAACAACAACAAAAAATTTAGGAAGTCATGTGACTGTGGCAGGAAAAATATCAACTTCTTACTTTGTAGGAGAATCACGCTAAGACAGAGGGTCTGATGACCATGATTTAACATTTTAATATACCAAGAAATGTGAATATAAGTTCCCATAGTGTCATTCTGAAAAGAGCATCAGCCGTGGTTTCCAGTGTTCATTTTCCCCCTAACGGCGTGAACATGGACAAGTGATACTGCTCACAGGAATCCGGGGATATTTCAAAATGAGTATGAAGTGATAAAAAAAAAAAAAAGAAGAATTTGATTTTTTTTTTTTTTTTATTAAACAGGAACATCAGAAAAGCAAACGACAAGTCAAAGTTGTTCGATTAAGCAAGTGAGATGCAAAACCAACTTTTACTTCATTAGTGGATATGTACTAGACACAAGGCTGAAAGTACCGGAGTATCTGTCTGCACCTTCCCTGACCTTGAAAGTGCATTTCAAAATATCCCCTCATTTTTGTGAGCAGTGTATTTTTGTTGACTCGCCGGCAATCTGGAGGCGATGGCGGTATCTCATCGTTCGTAAAGGGGGTCCCTGAGACAGGAGGCCGCCAGGATCTAGATGCTCGCCCGCCTAGCCCTTCAAGTCCTCAGCAGACAGCACCTCCTACCCGTCAGGAGGAGACGGTATTCCTCCGCTCTTCGGAATGCTTTCTTTGCAGAGATGGGTTTGTTCTGAAAAATGGCAATGAGATTACTCTTGACCACATGGAGATGACGCACCCAAACCTCTGTGCGAACACACGTCATTTTGTAGCACACGGCCCCATCCATCTAAGACGGACAGTCCCTCTCACATGTTAGCCTCTCTGGAATTTGGGCGCTGGGTGGTGGCGCTGGCCTGTTCCAGGCGGACAGGTGGCCGTCAGAGGTAGAGGTCATCGCCAGGTGATGCCCACGGCAGAACCATAAACCTCAGCCTCTTCATACCATAGCCAGTCTGTCGGCACCATTTAGGAAGGATCTGAACCCTGGTTGTTACCAGAGGACTTTCCACACACACCGTTTGTCACATTCCAAGAAAAACAGCGGCATTAAAATGGACAAAAGTGGGCCTCGTGCTTTGGAAACCTACCCAGGAGACTCGCAGAGAACATCCCTTATCAAGTGTTCAATGCCCAGAGCTTTGCATATCACCAAGGATATTCCTGACTGCAAACACAGTAGAACAGCTTAGGGCCCCGAGTGTCTAGTTGGCTTAGCAACATATATTTACTTTGCTTCTGTTTTCTAAACTGTGTATTCACAAAACTAATACATAATAAACACTCTATATGTGAATATATGTCAAAGGCCTCTTTACAAGTATAGGACAAGACTCTGAGTAATAAGTGATGGTTACAATTTAAATATTGGTGATATATTAAAAATTATCTTACAAACAAATACAGTATCGCTGCATCGGATAGTTCTGGAAAAACTGTTGATTATCGCTAATTTAGAAAAGAGCAAGTCTATTATTTCTGTGAATTCTGTTCTTTTAAAATACAGCAGGGGAAAAAAAAAGAATTCTTAGACGTATAAATAATAATTTCTAAGTATTTACATAATTAATTCTTTGTACAAGCTTTTCGGCTCTGGCTTTGTTTAATAATGTAGGACGCTAACTAACAGTCGCTCGATAGGCTTAGGTTCGGTTTGTTAGTAAGTCAGTGGTTTCCCATGAGTCGTTCCAGCAGCGCCTGTCTGTCTGAGAGCCCGCCAAGCTCCACCCTCGGCCCCTTCCCTCTCTCCTTCTCTGTGTCTCTCTGGGACCTTGGAGCAGGGCCCTGAGGGTGACATCAGTGAGCTCCCCTGCCTCCCCACTGGCAGACTGAGTCAGTGAATGAGAAATTCTAGGGAGAAACCGAGGTTAGGCGACTCATCTAGCCCCTTCTGAACTGCGTACACTGGTCAGGGCCCCCCGAGCAGACGTGCTCTGGAGGGGAGAGCTCTCCTCTCGGCTCACACTCTGTGTCCCTAACGGAAGCAGAGTGTCACCTCCTTTAGCTCAGAGGCGCTTCCTCAGTCCCTTGTTGCTTTTCCTTACATCTGTCCGTGCATTTGCAGAATTAATAAAATAATTGGAATCTTGAAGAAATGTCATCAACCAAGTTGCCCTCTAGATGGATAAATGAACGGTGGTCCATCAGAGCAATGGGTTAGGATTCAGCGCTAAAAAGAAATGAACTGTTGAGGCCGGACCTGTGGTGGCGCCGTGGATGAAGCATCAACCTGGAACACTGAGATGGTTCGAAACCCTGGGCTTTCCTGGTCAAGGCACATATGGGACTTGATGCTTCCTGCTCCTCCCCTTCTCTCTCTCTCTCTCTTTCTCTCTCTCCTCTCTAAAATGAATTTATAAAAAAAAGAAATGAGCCATAGAGCTGTGAAAAGATGAGCAGGCACCTGAAATGATGTTAATAACGAGAGAAGCCAATTGGACAAGGTTATACACTGTGTGATCCCAAGTCTATGACATTCCGGAAAAGGCAACACTGTGGGGACAGGGCCAGAGCAGTGGTTGCCACGGGGATGGGTGGGGATCAGCAGTTGAGGCACAGAAGGCTTTAGGGGCAGGGAAGCCACTCTCTGTGCCACTGTACTGATGGACACGTGTCATCGTGCATTTGTCCAAGACCACAGAGTGTCCCTGATGTCCGCTGTGGACTCTGGGTGCTGGTGACATGTCAGTGCAGGTTCAGCAGGGGTGACAAATGGCCCACATGGTGCGGGTGTTGCTAACAGGAAGGGCTGTGCAGGTGGGGGCAGGGGATGTGGGGAATCTCTGAACCCTCACCTCAGTTTTGCTCTGGACATACAGCTACTCTAAAGTAATTGCTATAGGTTTCAAAGAAAACCAGAACCGTTTGGCACTGGTGGGTTGACTCAGTGGGTTAGAGCGTTGTCCTGAACGCCAAGGTAGCGGGTTGATCCTCAGTCAGGGCGCACACAAGAAGCAACCAACGAATACATAAATTAGAGGAACAAGAAGTTGATTTTTTTCTCTCTCTTTGTTCTTTTTTCTCTCTAAAAATCAATAGATAAATTATAAAAATGAAAAAAAATCTGCTTTTATTAACCCATTTGAGAATCTAGCTACATTTTTTTTTTAGGTATCTGACTCATAGGAAATTCTTGTCTATTTTACCAAATACCTTATCTTTAGCATTATTTCAGTGTGGGAGCATAGGTTCATAGACATGACCCCATGGTCTCTGTCTTGAGCCATAAGGTCACTGGCTTGAAGCCCAAGGTCGCTGGCTTGAGCAAGGGGTCACTCGTTCAATTGTAGCCCCCCCATCAAGGCACATATGAGAAAGTAATCAATGAACAACCAAAGTACCACAACCACTAGTTGATATTTCTCCTCTCTCTGCCTTTCTTTCTGTTTGCCCCCTCTCTATCTCTAAAAATAAAAAAAAATACAACTTATGGAAATTAGTAGATAAAATGGAAATCCTATCCTTGAACTCTTTCGTGATTTAGAGAATCTGTTTTTACCATGGCAATTTTTTTACATGGCTTTAAGGAGTACATTTGTATACTGATTTTATAGGTACCATTACACAGAGTTAGGGAAAAATATCATGCTCATTATCCTCAGGTTTTATTTATTTCTTTTATTTTTCAATCATGGTTGGCAGACAATATTATGTTAGTACCAGGTATATAACATAGTGGTTAGACATTTCTATAACTTACAAAGTGATCACCCAAATTAGTCCTCACCTGGCCCCGCTCATAACTACCACAGTGTTGTTGAGTCTGTTCCTTTAGCTACACTTTACATTCCCATGACTGTTCTGTAACTGCCCATTGATACTCCGTAGTCCTCAGTTCTTTATTTTATTTTATTTTTTTTTTACTTTCGGTCCTTACTTATCCCTTTAATTATTTCTTTGCCACTTAGTATATTATATAAACACATGGTTCTAAGTATTTTAAAATTTATTTTATTTTTTATCAAGACCCTAATAATCTGTTTTAGAACAACACTAACCAGAATTTAAATAATCCCCAAACTATGTTACATTGGCTGAAACATAGATTCCTCTTGTAGCAAGCAACACTTCGAAGCTGAATTTATGTGATATGAAATGAAGTATGAAATTCAGTTATCTATCATTCCGATCACGTTCTAGACCAAGATACAAATAAGTTCTTACTTTGACATCAGGACACAAACTTTCAGCTCATATTGCAGGGGATGAAATTTACCCCTGCCGCTTGGCGGAGGAGGAGAGAATATTTAGTGGCTCAGCCGACATTGAGCTTCCAGATTCGTGGGGGACAGAAATATAGTGCCCGCCAGTCACAATGCACAGATGGGGGTTCTCACTTTGCTTCACAATCTTCTTTTTTTTTAATTACAAACTACAATTTTCTGCTACAAGTAGCATTGAAGTTACAGAAGAGAAACCTAAATGAAACTATAGATATATGTAGCTAAAGTTAATGAGCTGTTGCCTACATACTATGCTCATTATTTTGTAATTGAAGTTGCTACTTAAAACTGGGTTACAATTGCAAATATCATGCTGCCAAAGAAATGTTCCCAAATGCGGATTCCACCTGCTCTTGGCAACCCGTCAAAAACGCGGGAGACAGGAGAGTCGTTAACAGCCTTCCTTAATCTTTGTTGCTATTTTTACTACAACTACAGAAACATGTTTTGCTCCTCTCTTATGTGCTATAAAGAGGCTTTCTGGCATTCTCACAAAGCTGTTTGCTGGCTAGCTTGACTGATTGATCCACTCTTTGACTGACTGACTGATGGATTGATTTTTGTTTTTGTTTGTTTTATTTTGTTTTGCCTACAGTGCAACATCTAAACTGAAACCTCAAGTAAGAGACCTTTCTAACTGGGCGACTTTGCCCCCCTCCAGACCTGCCTGCCGCACTCTGGTGTCAGGGACCGTCACCGTGCGGTGACTCAGACACGCTTATTATCTCTGATGCTTGGCATCTGTGTTCCTGATGATAAAAATCAGTCTTTTCTTCCTACAAATAACACCCACAGGCATAAGCAGGTGCGATTTTGCAGAAACATACACGCATTTTATTTGATGATTCTTCTGAGACCCCACCCTGCACCGCTTTTCCAGAGAAGCGGCCCTGCCCTACCTCTCTGGGAGCATGGGGTCCCCCTCCTCTGGGCTGTCACTGCAGAGGGGTCTCTGGCCGCCGTGCAAACTCTCAGTGGCTGGTTTGTGCAGAGATCACCCTGACTGAATCATCATGGTTGCAGTGAGCAGGCGTCTAGCACGTAAGTGTGCCCCGGACTCACAGGCTGAAGGAGAGAGCGCGGTCCTCGTGAAGGGGTCGGCGCTCTCCCGGTCACGCCCGTGCACTCAGCGTGTTTGATGCGTGCAGGCCGGTCCATGCTGGCTGCAGCTCACACTGAGCGAGTGCCCCCGTGTGCCGGGCGTTCCACTAGTCTGGGGCCATGGGGTGGACAGAAGTGGACACCTCCTGTGGTGTAGCTGCAGCCTCACAGGAGACGGTGGTCACAGTGGGCCACCGTGGCGGCCAGTCTCAGGAACCAGCCTGACCCAGGTGCGCGTCCTGCTCTCGTCTGTGTCCCCTGGAGGTCAGAGCCACAGAGGGGGTGCTCCCTCTGCTCCAGGACATCTGAATGGCTGAGACCCGGGCCTTGTCCCCTGTGTCCTCCTGCAGCGCCCCCCCCCATGACGGGCCGGGCCTTGGTGCTGCTCTGTGTCGGCCGGTATGTGGCTCCCACGGCCTCAGATCCCAAGTGGGTATAAGAGTGACCACCCGGGACGTGGTTTGGCTGGGCACCAGCTGCCAGCTGGGGGGGAGGGCTTCAAGTTCAGGGTGCAGATGAGATGGGTGGTTGGCAGCATCACTGTTGAAGGGAGGTAGGTGGAAGCTTAGAAGTCAGCCTGGAAGTCAGCTGGTCCAGCTTCACCCTGCACCTGATCGTATGTTCCTGGTGGTCAGGACAGGGCAGCCTGGTGCCGGCCCCTGCCTGGGAAACCCAGAGGCCCAGCTGGATCTGCTCGAGGACCCAACATCACAGGGCAGGAGAAATCTAGAACTTCCTTCATCCGACATTTCATTTCTGAGAATGTGGGGGCCAGATGGAGGTCTTCTAGATCGCCTTCCTGAGACAGTCTCTCCGGAGTCACTCAAGTGTCGCCCAGAGAATTAAAGAGGTGAGGGGGCGCCCGAGGGAATGTTTAGGGGCTCAGAATTGGCAGCAGAAGGAAAGTGTGTTTCCCACGTCACAGGACGGGGAGTTTAGTCCAAAACCCTTAACCCAGAGTCGGATGACAGCACCGTCCAGTGACAGGACCCGTCAGGAAGGAGTGGTGCTACCCCTAACCTTGCCTTTTGGCACCCCACTTCAATTCTTGGGGGGACAGAAAGACCGGCTAACAGAATGGGTGTGGTTAAGGCACAGAAAATACAAGGGGCCGTATTCTTCATGGTCCAGACTGGTCCCGTCTGACAGCATCGGTTCAGCAAAGGTGGGGCAGACATTTTAATTTTAAATAAAGTTTTCAGTTTGATTGTTATGTCGTGTGGACAGTCACTCTCTGGAGAAAGACCATATTTCCAACTGAACACGACCATAGGCCTTTCAATTGCTTTGGAGGATGCTGGGACCTCCTGAGGCTGCCATCTGGTCCCCCAGGGCCAGGGGATATCCCTCATGCCCAGGGGAAGTCCCTCAGAGCCAGGGGAAGTTCCTCAGGGTCAGGGGAAGTCCCCCAGGGTCAGGGGACATCCCTCATGCCCAGGGGAAGTCCCTCAGAGCCAGGAGAAGTCCCCCAGGGTCAGGGGAAGTTCCCCAGGGGAAGTCCCCCAGGGTCAGGGGACATCCCTCATGGCCAGGAGAAGTCCCCCAGGGTCAGTGGAAGTCCCCCAGGGTCAGAGGAAGTCCCCCAGGGTCAGGGGATAGCCCTCAGAGCCAGGGGAAGTCCCTCAGGGTCAGTGGAAGTCCCCCAGGTCAGAGGAAGTCCCCCAGGGTCAGGGGAAGTCCCCCAGAGTCAGGAGACATCCCTCATGGCCAGGGGAAGTCCCTCAGGGTCAGGGGAAGTCCTCCAGGGTCAGAGGAAGTCCCCCAGAGCCTGAGGAAGCCCCCAGGGTCAGGGCAAGTCCTGGCCACAGTGAATCCATTCAGCAGACCAGGACCTTTCAGAGGTCAGATGCTATGAGTCATGCCCGCCCCACTTACTGGTTACAATTTCAGTGACTTTGCAGGACCTTGTGGGACTCTGTAAGCCTCGCTGACCATCAGCCACGTCACTGGACAGGGCACGTGGTGATGCCCGTCACAGGCCTGCAGGTGTGGATTTAATCAGGGTCACGTGCAGCTCTTTTCCAGGTCCCTGGGAGGTGCTAGGATTTGAAGATGTTACTCCAGTAGGCTCCCTGACCTGTGAGGATGGCGGAAGCAGTGGGGTGTGTAGTCCCAATGCTGCTTCTCGGCTCGAGAGGTCAGTGTGGTCCTGAGGCGTCTCATTTCTCACGTCACTCATCACTGGGGGCAGGGTCCCACGTCACTCATCACTGGGGGCGGGGTCCCACGTCACTCATCACTGGGGGCGGGGTCCCACGTCACTCATCACCGGGGGCGGGGTCCCACGTCACTCATCACCGGGGGCGGGGTCCCACATCACTCATCACTGGGGGCGGGGTCCCACAGGGCAGTCTGAAAACGCCTTCTTTGTCATCCAGTAGCTGGCATCTTCCCGTGGTCTCCTTGTCACAGGATCTCCGTGTCCCTAACGGGTTTCGGGGAAGCGTCAGGAAGACGCAGGGACAGACGTTAATTACCTTCAGGGAGGAGGAAGGAGGCAGAAGGGTGGGACTTTCTCGAAAATACAATCAGGGCTTTTAATTAGCCATGTAAATAAAATTAACCCGTTTGTTCCAAATCCCACGGAATGGGGACGCGGACACGGCCCGCGCTCACAGACTTGGGGTGGACCCGCTCTGTTCCCCACGTGAATATGTTGGAGCGGATCTCAGCTCCCTCTCTTCCCGAATAATTAGGCTTCAGAGTGCGATCTTTCTCTTAATCCGCGTTCTCATTTTACAAGGGGAGCTTGGCCGTTTCCTCAGAACTGGAGTCAGCGTGACCCAGCTGCCTGTGTGGGCCTGGGGTCCCTGTCCAAGGAGGAGACGGATCTACGCAGCTCTGCCCCCTCCCCGCAGTGGGGGGACGTGGCCTGGGTGTCCCTGGACCCGGGTGTCTAACAGGAGCGGCGCCGGCAATGGGAAGACGGACTTCTGCTTTTCTAGGTAACGTTTCTGGACAAATAGGTGGTAGGAGAAGAGTATTGATCACGTGTCCCGTGCCAGCGCCCGCCTGTGCTGAGTGTGCAAGCTGAATCCTCTCGTTGAGTTCTCATAGCAGTCCTGGGATGTGCATGTCCTCACTGTCCCGTGTCATGGAGGAGGGGCTAGTCTCAGAGAGGCCAGGTGTTCCCCAGGTGGCAGAGCTACTGAGCTGTGGCATCAGGCCCCGACGATGATGATGATGCCACACTATCCTTAAAGGACGTCTCTCTCTCTGAGTCACAACCGTCCTGTTCCAACAGAGACGAAATGAGCGACTAATATCGTCCCCAAATCAGTGCGGTCTTCACCACGCTTCCCGTCCCACAGGACCTGAAACCCTCACCAGGGGGCTGCAGTGTTGAACTCAATGTAGGTGTTCCATTGAACACCTCAGGACCAAAGCTGGGAGGCCTGTGGTCCAGGAAGACCGACTCACTTTCTGAGTGGAAGCCACCTAGATGCGGCACGCACGCAGACAGGGGCAGTGGAATGGGCAGGGAGGCCTGTCTTAGCTCAGACTACAGCAGGCTACGTGTCTGTGTCTTACAAACAACGGACACGTGTTTCTCACGGTTTTGGCGACTGGGAATCCGAGAGCAGAGTGCCGGCAGAGGTTGGGTTCCGGTGAGCGCAGGCTTCCTGCTCCCAGACAGGTGTGTCTGCAGAGGGCCCAGTGCTGAGGGGACACCATGACTCCCATGAGTCTGAGGAGGGCACTAATTCTATTCATGAGGGCCCCACCCCTGTGGCCTCATATAACCCTAGTCACACCCCAGACTCCCCACCTCCTAATACCCTCACACTGGGGAGAAGAGTTTCACAGGTGAATTATTTGGAAGGAGAGGACACACACTTTTCATCCAAAAAAGGGAGCTACAAAATACAAAATCCAGAATTTTTTTTTTTTAATTTTTTTTTCTTTATTTTTTATTTATTCATTTTAGACAGGAGAGGGAGAGACAGAGAGAGAGGAGAGACAGAGAGAGAGAAGGGGGGAGGAGCTGGAAGCATCAACTCCCATATGTGCCTTGACCAGGCAAGCCCAGGGTTTCGAACCGGCAACCTCAGCATTTCCAGGTCAACGCTTTATCCACTGCGCCACCACAGGTCAGGCCCAAAATCCAGAATTAAAAAGAAAAAAGAAAAAGAAAAATCCAGCCCCCTGATGACTTCTGTAAAGGAGCCAGGGACGACTTGAGAAATCATGTTTGTACTTCATTCACGAGTCAGTCCGTCGGTAAGGAATTCGCTCAGCAGAGTTTTGGGCTTAGGGCCGTAGCTGTGAATTCCTCCTAGCTGGACAGAGATGACAATTTTGGGGTTACAGCATCGTCCTGAATAGAGAAGACTCCTCTCGACTTGTTTGGGCAGACAGGATCTCGCAGTCCACGTGGACCACCTGACTTCACTCCTGACTAAAAATCGACGAGGGCCCACGCTCTTGTAGGAAACCCCACGGGAACCCGGAGAAGACACAGAGGCAGCCGGTCTCAGCGACCTCCGGAGTCCCGAACAGGACGAGCTGTCCTCAACAGCCCCGTCTGGCTGCCCAGCTCCGAAAGCAGAAGGCTCCCGCCCCAGCGCCACACGTGAGAAGCGTGCGTGCCCATCAGAGCATCTCCACTGCGAAAAGATCAGCACCCAGCCGTGGTCCAGAGCCACCAGGAGCAAGGACTCCCTCCCCACCAGCAGGGGACGGCCACGTCTGTGCCCCATGTCCCTCGGCTGTAGCTCTGCCAGTGCTTGGGGGAGCCTCTTGTCCCCAGATCACCCCACGCCCTGAGCCTCATCTAGTTGGGACTGAGGATACATGTGGCTGACGCCCTGTGACCACGGTTCCCTTTCCGTCCGGAATGGTCCGCGGCTGCAGTGTCTTGACGGCTGGGGTACCTGACGCGGGACATAAAGAGCGCACGCTGCTGCGAAGGGGAAGTCGGTTATTTAAGTCAGAACCGAAGGTCCGCTAGTGGAAGTGGACAGAACACAGGTGTGCTGAATTTTATCACAGTCGCTCCCTGACATTCCAGAAGAAGAGGAGAAATCCATGGAGGTAAAAAAAAAAAAAGAGGCACCAGGTCAGTATTTCCAAGTGAAAAGCGTGGCTCTCAAGAACAAAAGTGGCCACTGTCCTCTGCCCTCGAGGGCGGGTCTCACTGGTCATGGTGTGCCTCTCACCGCAGGGCTGGGACAGGGGTCCGGTTCTCCTTCCCGTTTCAGAGCTGCAGGGACTGTGAGGCACACGCGGGCCTGGGTACCGTGCCCACGTCACAGGGCTCAGGAGGGCGTGGAGCCAGAAACTGTACCCGGGAGACTTGGGGACTGGAAGGTGTGTTTCAGCCCCGGGTGTGTCCTGTGCTGCTGCTGCATCAGAGGGGGCAGAAGGGGGGCTTGTGGGAAGAGCTGGCCGGTGGCCGGAGGGCCCATGCCATCAGCATCTCGGAGACAGTCTCCTGCACGGCAGTTCCCCAAAGTTTACTCTCAGCACCTTTCCCTGCGCTTAAAAATTCCTGATGACTGAGTGCAACGTGCGGTGCAGGATTCAGTTCTGGGGCAGAGACAGGACAGTGGTGACAGAAGGTGAAATCCACACGGAGCCTTAGGTGAGCTGGTGGCAGTGTGTCCAGTCTGGCCCCTCAGGTTAGACAGGCCCCCGACGGCCCCGTGGGACCAGCCAGGGGAGGGCTGCAAGCCAGCTCCCGGCAGGACGGGCAGGACTTCTGCAGATTCTCTGCACATCGAGAATGATCACAGAGTCAACACTTTGTTTCCAGTGTCACTGTGACTCCAAAGAGCTTTCACTTTTGGGAGCTCAATCCGTAGTTACCATATTAGAAATTAAAGACAAGGAAGATTTTAAATGTGTATTAATCCATTAAAAAAAAATACAATCGCCCTGGCCGGTTGGCTCAGTGGTAGAGCGTTGGCCTGGCATGCAGAAGTCCCGGGTTCAATTCCCAGCCAGGGCACACAGGAGAAGTGCCCATCTGCTTCTCCACCCCTCCCCCTCTCCTTCCTCTCTGTCTCTCTCTTCCCCTCCTGCAGCCAAGGCTCCATTGGAGCAAAGATGGCCCAGGCGCTGGGGATGTCTCCTCGGCCTCTGCCCCAGGCGCTAGAGTGGCTCTGGTCAGGACAGAGCGATGCCCCGGATGGGCAGAGCATCACCCCCTGGTGGGCGTGCCGGGTGGATCCCGGTCAGGCGCATGCGGGAGTCTGTCTGACTGTCTCTCCCCGTTTCCGGCTTCAGAAAAATACAGAAAAAAAAAATACAATCACACACACACTCATTGCATGTTAACATAAATAACATTTTTTTCTTAAAAATCACCATATATACGTTGTCCAACGAGGACAGCAGCAGAACTCACCGGAAGACAGCCGGGCTTCCGAATCCCTCACAGTGGCTCAGTGCCGTGGAGCAGGGTCCTTAGGTCTGCTCCCGCAGTCAGTCACACCAGAAGCAGTATCCATAAATACTTCATACTGTGCCCCATTAACATTTATTGGTCCCTCTTGTACTTGGAATTGTGCTTCTATCCACACGTACTCTCGTTACAGAGGGCACAGGTCATTTGGAAAGTCTCGGTTCAGCGAGTTACCGAGCGTCCGCCTGTTGCCGCATTTCATTGTTTAGTGTCCACCAAGGGGCAGGGCAGTGATGGCCTCTGTCCTCAGAATCGCCGGCTACGTCTGGGAAGCTCTCAAGTGCACCAGGAGATCACACGGTTAACCGATGGCCGCTTTTTCCTCCCAGTATCTGTTTTCACTGACCAGTAAGCCTTGTCAGTTGTTTGCCTTGAAGGAACGGGTTCATGTTGAAGAAAACATCTGTCACATGCCCAAATCCGAACAATCATCATCTGCGAGTTCTTCTTTCACATCCACACGGCGTCCGTCCCTCACCTCGATGCGGCGAGGGCAGCTCACCGCCGACATGGTCCCACACGTGCTTCTCTGTGAAACAGCCCTCGTGTGCCCCCCACACCCGTTCCCGCAGCCCCAGGGCTCGGGGCGCACACCCGACGGCACCACAGCCAAGGCGGAGGTCTCGTGGACCCCGGTCAGCACCGAGGGCCAGAAAGGGTGCCGGGGAAACGTACACGCCCCACCCTTCATTCCCACTGCGTGGGCTCGTGCGGAGGCGCCAGGCGTGTGACCCGCAGTCGCTCCGGCCACGTCAGCGCCCGTGCCCAGCCCGGGAGAGAAGAGCCGTGTCTTCACGTTGTTGCAGAGATAGTTCTGACCTTCCGTACTGCTGTCAGTGTCTCGGGTACCCTCAGATGCTCCTCCCACTGTGCCATCTTCTTCACCGACCTTGAGGAGGTCAGAGGTCTTCTTCAGGCTGCCCGACACACGGCGGGCTTCACCTACCAGTTGTAAGTATGTGCACCCAGGGCCTCTGTGCTTTTTATGGGGGGAGGGCAACAGCATACAAGGGCAGCGTGAGGGAACGGCCACTCCGGCTGTCTCTCCTGGCAGCCTGGCATCTCAGTCAAGAGACCAGTATTCTTAGTAAGACTGTATCGAGATTTGCAAGAGGTCTAGGACGGAGATGTATATAAAATACCCAGAGAGACCTAGAGGGTGGGGACCAAATGGTGGCCAGTGTCTCTGTTGAAGGACAGGACTTTGTAGTGAATAAAACATACACTTTCTTTTTATTTCCCCTTGGTTGTTCTTGTCTGGAATTTCAATCAGATAAAATATACCTTGGCTAATTTTTTTTAATTAAAATGCTTCTTTTTCTTTTTTTACAGAGACAGAGAGAGAGAGAGTCAGAGAGAAGGATAGATAGGGACAGACAGGAACAGAGAGAGATGAGAAGCATCAATCATCAGTTTTTCGTTGCGACACCTTAGTTGTTCATTGATTGCTTTCTCATATGTGCCTTGACAGGGGGGCGGGGGGGGCTACAGCAGACTGAGTGACCCTTTGCTGGAGCCAGCGACCTTGGGTCCAAGCTGGTGAGCTTTGCTCAAACCAGATGATCCCGCACTCAAGCTGGTGACCTCAGGGTTTTGAACCTGGGTCCTCCACTCTATCCACTGCGCCACCGCCTGGTCAGGCTAATTAAAAATGCTTCTGGAAGCCCTAAGAGAAACACAGGAACACTGAGATGCACCTGTTCCTGTCCTTGGTTGGCTCTGTGACTTCGAGAACGTCACTTGTCCTCCGTAGACCTCCAGTTCCTAGTCGGCGTGTTGAAGATTCTGAACGAAACAGGACACTTGTCCTTCTAGAAAAATATGGTCCTTAGGTTTGCATATTGGGCAGAAAACCATTAAAATCTACAGAGTGGGGGGGGGGATGCAAAATGTTGATTTGCGTGGAGAAGTCGGGCCCGGATTAAAAGAATCCGTGCTATAATTCATGCGGTTTCCGAGGCCCCTGTGCTGTTCAGGTAGCTGAGGTGTTCGCGTTAGCCCGCGACGAGGAATGCAGACACCTCACTCAGGCTGCGGGGACACCAGGGACACAGCAGGCTCAGGGGCAGACACCTCACTCAGGCTGCAGGGACACCAGGGACACAGCAGGCTCAGGGGCAGACACCTCACTCAGGGACACAGCAGGCTCAGGGGCAGTCACCTCACTCAGGCTGCGGGGACACAGCAGGTTCAGGGGCAGTCACCTCACTCAGGCTGCGGGGACACCAGGGACACAGCAGGCTCAGGGGCAGACACCTCACTCAGGGACACAGCAGGCTCAGGGGCAGTCACCTCACTCAGGCTGCGGGGACACAGCAGGTTCAGGGGCAGTCACCTCACTCAGGCTGCGGGGACACCAGGGACACAGCAGGCTCAGGGGCAGACACCTCACTCAGGCTGCAGGGACACCAGGGACACAGCAGGTTCAGGGGCAGTCACCTCACTCAGGCTGCGGGGACACAGCAGGTTCAGGGGCAGTCACCTCACTCAGGCTGCGGGGACACCAGGGACACAGCAGGCTCAGGGGCAGACACCTCACTCAGGCTGCAGGGACACCAGGGACACAGCAGGCTCAGGGGCAGACACCTCACTCAGGGTGCAGGGACACAGCAGGCTCAGGGGCAGTCACCTCACTCAGGCTGCAGGGACACCAGGGACACAGCAGGCTCAGGGGCAGACACCTCACTCAGGGACACAGCAGGCTCAGGGGCAGACACCTCACTCAGGCTGCAGGGACACAGCAGGTTCAGGGGCAGACACCTCACTCAGGGACACAGCAGGCTCAGGGGCAGTCACCTCACTCAGGGTGCAGGGACACCAGGGACACAGCAGGCTCAGGGGCAGACACCTCACTCAGGGTGCAGGGACACCAGGGACACAGCAGGCTCAGGGGCACCTCACTCAGGGTGCAGGGACACCAGGGACACAGCAGGCTCAGGGGCAGACACCTCACTCAGGCTGCAGGGACACCAGGGACACAGCAGGCTCAGGGGCAGTCACCTCACTCAGGCTGCGGGGACACAGCAGGCTCAGGGGCAGCTCAGGGCTGGAGAACGAGCACTAACATTCTCCGTGTGAGCAGTTTGCCGAAGGTTTGTTTACCCTGAAACTAAATTGGGGGGAGGGGCACATTGCTTAGAAATAATTTCAATATAATATTTTTAAGACTCTAAGTCTGCTTCCACTCATCAGCAATTTAGCATTTTCATCCCTAATTCCTGATAGCAATTTTAAAAGTCTGCTAAAGAAATAAACAGGCTATTGCCATTAAAAAAAAAAAAAAAAAAAAGTCTGTTTTTAGCTACCAAGCGTTTTGGAAATGGAAATGCAGTCAGAGAGGAACTCCAATGGGGACGACTCCACCACCAGAGACGTGGACGGCTCATCCCAGCCCCACACGGCGGGTCCGTAGCTGAGATTAAAATGTTTAACCAGCAATCGGTGAACTGCAGGAAGCTCAGCCATTCACGTAGATATATAATTAGGGTTTTTCGGGAAAATGAAAATGCCTGTCAGGTTCTGAGTGATGTCTCACTGAATCTGATACCTACCTGACTCCATTACGAGGAGTAATTAGTACCCAAAGCTCTCACCACATTGCCGTCTAAACACATTATCTCCCAAAGTAATTGAGAGTCCTCTCTTGTACACAGATGATACAAACGAGCTGTTACGATGCTGTCCCGTTCCACCTGGTTCTTTTGCGTGTTATTCGAATAAATGAAACTGAAGAGATGAACACCTCCAGAGAGGAATGCTATCCCTCTCCCTGACTAGGATCGCCCCAGATGGGCCCGGGGAATATTGTTTTTCATGGTGCTATGTAAAAACAAACAAACAAAAAAAAAAAACCCGTGGCCTTCTTTATGGACAAAAATCTCAAAGTAGAAGGCCTGCTGTTTCAAACGAAATAACACAGCTCTAACTGGAGTGGATTTCCTTCTGGAGTCCAGAAGTTGCTAGAAAGGAGGGCGTTCTTGGGACATCCGTGAGCTGACCCGTCCGAGACAGCTAGGAAGACAGCCTTTGGTGCCAGACCCTGGGATCCTGGCTCTTGGCCCTCCTGGGCCTCCTGCTCTCCTTGTCACATGGCAAGTTCCAGGAGATGATATTTGCATTTCTATACAGTGCTTACTTTTCTATTTCTATTTTGGAAGCAAATCCTTGCTTAGGGTTCTCTTGATCTAAACAAATTATGTCAAAAAAATAAATAAAAATAAATAAAACATACATCTATGCATAAATAGTTTCCAAGCACTATTTTTTCAAGGCTTGTCACATTTCGGGAAAACATAGCTTCGCCTGGCTGGGGTTGCTGAGTTTTCTGGGGGTCGACCGGGTCAGACCCTGAGAACCACACTTCCTAGTTGCTGTGATGTCAACAGGTCCCTTAGCCTTTGGTTTGTTACTTACAGAACAAATTTTTATGCGTCTACCTAGGTGTCTGTATGAGGCAATGACAGCCAATTAACATTTGATAAACCTAATGAGATTAAGCTTTAATAAAATGATCACTTTGTTTTTCCAAGATGTGTGTGTAAGACAAAGTAGGGCATTAATGTTACATTTGAAGTTAATACATAGACATTACATACATATATGCAGATAAATGTTATTATACAGAAATATATATCAAGTAAGAATTCCCGATATATAAATTATAAGCTCAAACGTTTTACTTCAACTTTTTTTTTTAGATTTACAAAAAAAAAAAAAAAAAAAAAATGCTACAGAAAGAAAATAAATGCTCACTGCTGTCTAATGAAACATTTTGACAGGCTCCTCTCTTCATCTTTAGGGTGAAACCTATTTTACTGAAAGACATAGTCCGCTCCCTGACAGATCCCAAACCTGGCAATGGAACGTCCTGTTCTCAAGGTCAGCTCCCTCCTGACACATGAGCCGCCTCACTTTGTCCCTGAGAAGCAGAGAGGGATTACTCTCTGTCTTCAGTGCTGGACCTGGGGCTCATCCCATCCCCCGAGAGTAGTGTTATTCTGGGTTTCAGCCTCTTTCTTCTCTCTGTTTCCACCCGTCCTCGGCTCTTCACTCTCCACGTTGCTGCTTAGCGACTATTGTAACTCCCCGAGGTCCTACATGAGCAGGCGAATGTGACCCACCCTTCATTTCTGAGGCTGATTTTATTCCAATGTCTTGAAAGCACTCTGATGGGTGTGGAGCTCCCCTAAGACCTAGCGCCACCTAGGGGCCAGTGAAGGACTCACACCGTCCCTGCATACAGGTGGGGAGGTCGGACCCCAGCCTGGTGGCTGTCCAGCATTTGAAATGCAGCTCAGGACACTGTTGGGTGAAATGTTTCATTTCATCGCTTTTAATCAGTTTAAATGAAAAACAAAGCAAAACCAACGGCACTCAGTTCCATCATTGTCCATTTTTAATTGTGTTTGGAAAAACTTGGGTGTGTGGGTCCACCTTACCAATTGCAAGTTTTATCGCATCTAATTACAAAAAAAAAAAAAAAAAAGAGCGTGTCCGTGAAAATTTCAGTGGGTGGTAAATGGACACTTAGTACAGAAAGCGAGTGTAAGATAAACACACCAGTCAACAGTTAGCTAGTGATTATAGTTTGAAGATACAATGTTCCATTACGAGGTGTTAGACATTATTAATATTAATTTAGTCTCTTTTTAGTGTTTTTAATGTGGCTATGAAACAATTATATTTACATGGGTGACTCCCCCAAGCCTTGCTGAGGAGCAGGGCCGGCGTTAGACTGTTGTGACCATTTGTGGTCTCTTCCCCGCAAAGTCTAACGATTTATCTACAAAATTGCTGTCAGCATGTGTCTCCCATCCACAAGAACCCTGCGATGTGCCAATCTAGAGTTCTGCGTGTAGTTTTGTGCAAGCTTAACAACTGTAGATAATTTTCTCATATATTTTTTTCCACTAAGATATGGAAGGTGTAATGAAGTATCAATGTGACTGAAATGCAAGGGATGAAATTGGTTTCTGTTATCAGCACATCGACTAAGGAAGAATTTATTGCAAGCCAGTTTTTGTTGTTGTTGTCGTTGTAGACTGTGTATAGATATCCACGGTCTCCAAAGACTTGTATTATATATTAGATCCTGAGAAAAGTACGATAGTATTACTTATGTCATATGTGAGGCTGCGTCTATTCAGGAAAGAGAAAGTTAGTAATCCTTGGCTAGTCTGTTATGAAGTGCTTCCAGCCTACCCTGAGTTCTTTTAGGTGGGTTTCTGAATAGTAAATACTGTTTTAGAGTTGAAGTCCTTCCCTGAGCAAGGCGCACGTGCAAAGCAAGGGAACTTCATCTTTTGCACAAGTTAGTTAGTGCCCAGTCTCCCGGCCGCCTGGTCCTGGTGTCCCCAGGGGAGCACACACCTGCTGGCCCGTGGGCTGGGGTGGTATCGTGGCTCCCGTGATGGGTGCCGGACCTATGGACCATTCCTGTGATTTGTGTCTTTGCTCGATCAGAAAAGGTACGGGATTCACAGGCTGATCACGCCACTGACGTCTGGTTCAGACTTGTGTTTACTGACATCACGATGTTGCCGGAAAGAGCTCACTTGGTCTTTTTGTCCTCAGACCTCACCGCCCAGCGCTCCTGGCCTCCTCCTCGATCTCACATAAGATCCTTTTTTTTTTTTTTTTTTTTTTAAGAAATGCCGCATTGAAATCGGCTGTGAATGACCAATGGAATACAATGTGTGTTCACAGTTCCCTGATTGTGACTTGAAGCGTTAAGACATTGAGCAAGGTCCCACGTCCAGAGGTTGGTGTGTACGCTCCCTCTGACCACAGTTTGTGAGAGGTGACAGCCACCCGCGTGCACGGGAAGCATTTTGGGGGGGGGGCGGTTACCTCCAGCTGTGCTTGTCACCCTATGTTCCCATTCAGAGATGAACTCCCCGTTCCTGCTTCTGAAGACACACGGTGACATGGGCCGCCGGGCCTGGAAATTCTAAAAGACGGCATGGCCGAGAATTCCGCAGTTTCCCAGCAAAGAGGGGTTACGAACTCGGGGTGAAATTCGACATTCCATGTACCCCTTGGCTCTTCCTAGTCCTGCACCTCTGTCTCCGAGATGTTTGAAACAAGGGTGTTTTTACATTAAATTTAGGACGTGTTTAAAAGCGGGGTTTGTGCGTTCGTGGCACCGTGTGTGTGTGTGTCTGTGTGGGGTGTGCATCTCTGTGTCCCCCTTGTGTGGAGAGAGACGGGCCACCTAAGCATAATCCTGTCAAATGACCTTCCCGTGCTCATACTGAGACACGCAGAAGTTGGCTGATAGGGTTGCTGTGCTGGAAATAATTTATTAGGAAAATGCTCATATGTGAAGACAGGAGGGAGCTGTCTGTGGACCAGAATCTGTCTCTAGCTGAGTTTCCACACCTGCCCGTGGACGGTGATGTCACTTACCCATCTTACGTCACTCGTGAGCAGGGCTTTGATGCGGACCAGCACATGGGATACCGAGTGATGGTGTCGCTTACAGAGCCCTTAAACTAGCGCCTCTCGTTGCTCTGATTAGGCTACATGTAACACTGTGATTTAAAATCGTTTATCCTGTATGTAGCTGACTGGCCACTTTATGAATGCAAAAGAAAGCCTGCTCCATAATCGTCACACTGTGTCCCTCTGTCCAGAGTCCAGTCACAGGCCCAGGTAATGGCTGCACGGAGCTCCCGTGTGGTTCCACATTGGTCTCCTGGGTGGCAGACCATTCAACGACTTAATAGAAAAGCTACTCTATTCATCTTAGAGTTATAAATCGTTTTGTGGTTCCTCCTTCATGACTTCCATCTCTTTCTGAAAATAGTCAGAATGATCTAATATCACACATTTATTACCAACCTACTACTTTTCTGTGTAAAAAAAATAAGATTTTACATATAGCTATGGTTGCCTCACATTGAATTCCTTTTTTTTTCTTTTTTTGAGGCAAAGTGTATGCATGTTTTATCTCGTTTATGATTGGATAGGGTCAGTTTACCTGCTAATTTTGAGTCACCTATTAGCCACCTATGTAGATTCTCAGACATCACCAATGTCTTTCTAACACTCTTAAAACTGGAAGGTTCACTCACCAAAAACAAAACTGCATTTTTAATCATCGTCCGTCAGGGAGCACTTGCCACGCTCAGCATCTGTTAAGCACAAGCATGATACGTAAATTACGAAATGCCGCCTCAAGTCTGCGAACAGGTTAAATCTTCTGGGAAAGCTGTGTGAACACTAAAGAGACATAGAACCATCCAGGATGCATCCAGGCAGGATGTAAATTATTACACAGTCAGTGACAGAGAACCTGTAATTAATTGTGTTAGCACCTCCAGTGTAAGGCTGTCCCTGGACTCGCTTGTGTTGAAAGAACTGTCTCTTACACAGAGACTCGTTCTGCGAATATTTGGAGTGAGGTGGATAAAGAGGAACATTCGCCTAATGACAGTTTTTATGTCCTAATGGGTCAGAATGGTATGAGGCTCTATGCCTGTCACTTCAACTGGATACAACCTGGATATAAAATGGAAACTGTAGCAAAACAAACAAAGTAAAAACATGCTTGTTTAAAAGATCTCCTTCAAGAAGAGAGGTGATGGAGAAGGTGACTGAGGCATGATGGAAAGCATTCTGGCGGCGGGGGGAGGGGCATGGTGTGAGAATTCTAAGTGTCACTGGAGGAAGAATAAAGGTTCAAATTGCTACGTGGTTCCATTCATCTGTCTGGCGATCACATTCTTCTTTTTGGATCTTTTCTGTTATTTTATTATTACTATTATTATTATTTTTTTTTTTTGTATTTTTCCGAAGATGGAAACGGGGAGGCAGTCAGACTCCCGCATGCGCCCAACCGGGATCCACCCGGCACGCCCACCAGGGGGCGATGCTCTGCCCATCTGGGGCATCGCTCTGTTGTGACCAGAGCCATTCTAGTGCCTGAGGCAGAGGCCACAGAGCCATCCTCAGCGCCCGGGTCAACTTTGCTCCAATGGAGCCTTGGCTGCGGGAGGGGAAGAGAGAGACAGAGAGGAAGGAGAGGGGGAGGGGTGGAGAAGCAGATGGACGCTTCTCCTGTGTGCCCTGGCTGATATTTTATTATTTTTTAATTAAGTTGACTGGGGTGACGTGGGGTAATAAGACCATGTGGATCTCAAGTGTGCATTTTTATAATACGTCCTCTGGATCTGGAGTTGGGCTCCCATCCATTGGGTCACATCTTCTTCTGTCACCATCTATTTGACCATCTTTTCCCTTTACGACCCCCCGAGCCCCCTCCCCTGTGGTCACCACCACCCTGTCGTCTGTGACTATGAGTTTTTCTTCGTCTTGTCTGCTCACGGGTTGCTTTCGGTTTTATACCCCACATCTGAGTGCAGTTGTGCGGTTCCTGACTTTTCCTGTCTGACTTATTTCCTGTGGCATCATGTTCCCGGGGTCCATCCACGTGGAGCGAATGGCAGGACTTCATCTTTTCTTATGGCTGAGTAGTAGTGTTCCGTCGTGTATCTGCACCACACCTTCCTCATCCAGTCATCTGTCAAAGGACACTGCAGCTGCTTCCACGCCTTGGCGACCGTGATTAATGCTGCGACGCACAGAGGGGTGCCTACGTCTTTGCAAATAAATGTTTTTAAATTTTTGGGGGGGATATATCCAGGAGACAGTAGCTGGGTCATAGGTAGTTTATTCAGGATACCGCTGAATAGCATGTTGGAGTCCAAGTGATGCAGACACATCCAGACAGAGACTGGATATAGATACAGATAATGTTAAATTAAACTATACTTTTTATAGTGTTTATAGAGAAAACACTTTTTAAATAGCGCCGGTATTACCACCCACCGTAGTATAAATGGGTATTCGATGGCCTTTTGGTAATATTTTGAATTTTCTTTAACTTTTAAACCTATTTGGAATTTATGTTTCTTAAAAACTACTCTTTACTTTCATTTGTCAATACTCAGAGGCTACTCTGAAACGGATTCTGATGCTCCATTACTTATTCTTCTTTTAATGTTTATTTTATTGATCTTTAGAGAGGGAGGAAGAAAGAGAGAGAGAGAGAGAGAAAGAGAGAGAGAGAGAGAGAGAGAGACAGGAACATTGATCTGTTTCTGCATGTGCCCTGACGGGGGCTTGAACTGGCAACCTCTGGGCTTCTGGACAGGGCTCTAACCAGCCGAGCTACCCAGGCAGGGCTCCATTCCTTCTTCTTAATAATTATAGATAGTATTGTTTTAAATGAAATCATTTTCTGATTAGGGAAGTAAAACCTAATTGATGTTATTTTTGAAGAGATAATTATACCTAGAAAAAAATCACTGCTCTTCCTTTCGAAAGGTGGATTCCTGAAGTTAATTTTTCCTCTTTGCAGAAACACAGAATTACCCGCACATCCCTGTTTGTTTTTTTAAAACCGGTTCCCTCTGTCCATAAAGAGTCTTTCTTACAATTCTTACTCAAAATGATATCACGATCATTTTCTCATTTTTATTGCAAATTTATAAAATCATTTCAACTGAGGGAAGTTTGGTTTTAGGCGAACTGTCATTTAAATAATCCTCTATTTTTGTGCACCAAGTTAATCTGTGTTTTCCCAGTTATCCTCAAAACATATAATTATATCTTCGTAGAAAAGGATGTGTAAATGTAACGCGATCTGATTTAATTAGTGTAGCTATTTTTAGAAGTCAGAGGTTATAGAATTTCAGAGTTCGTGGTTTTGTGGCTAAAATTATCTTCCACAGAGGATGTCCAAATTCACACTCCTCCCAGCCGTGAGCGAGAGAGCACACTGAAATAATATTATGTTAGAAAAAGCTGTACAGATGTAGATCAAAATGTCTCTCAAGTTGACTTCCATTGGCCTGTTTAGGAAGTTTCCCATCTGTCCATTTAGTGGACAGCAGGGTGTAAATACAATGTTCCTTTCCCGTGTCAGTGACGTACGAGCCCTGGGAAGTTCTGGAAGGGACCTGCCGTTCACCAGCTGCAGCCCCAGAGCAGGTGTTTGCTCTGAGCACACCCTTCGCCTCGGCCGTTTATAAATGTGAAGAAAAGGGTGTTTTGTTGCGCACGTGAATCAGTACGTGGATGCTCTTGGTCCTTCCTCTGAACATGAAAAGACGATTCGACTCCTCGTCCTGGCGTAGGACTCCTTTTAGCAAAAACACTAGTCACCAGCCGACGTCTTCTGATGTTTCTCGTCCTGTTTTTTTTAAATAAAATACAAAACCGAGGTTATAATTCACGAATCCCTCCCCTGTTGACTTATCCACAGCATCAATGGAAAGGAAACCAAACAAAGATTTAACTTAAAACGTGAGGGGAGGAAAAAAGTCTGAGGAAACCTGGCTGGCGCGGAGGACCCAGCCCTTGACTGAACGTCCGTGTCCTTCAGAAGACCAGGGGGCTCTTCTCCTTGACTCGTCTCGTCTCGCTGGGCTCGGTGCTTTAGGGGGTGTTCAGATCAGGAGGGTCTGCGGACCCCGACGGCAGAACCCGCTGACTGTGGGTGGCCCGCATCCTATGCCACGCGCGTCTGGGCGCTGTCCTTGGGAAACCGTGTGTGTGGCCACACGGAGAACAGAACAGTGCTTTCGGGAAACCCACGTCCACACCCTTTGGGTGCGTTACTCTGGGAGAGATACGGACAGTCAGACGGTTTGCAAAAGCAAGACAGAAGTCAAGGAGGTGGAGGGTGGCCCCGTTTCCCTAAGTGAGACAAATTCTCCTACGTCGCCAGCGCCCCGGGAAGGAGGCCGTTTAGCGACACAAGCGATGAAACGCTCCCTGTGGTCTTTACACCCGGTGAACCAAACAGCCACCCTGCGTCAGAGGGCAGGTCGGGGAGGAAGGGGGAGGCGTTTGACTCCCGTTCTGCGTCCAGGAGAGGGCTGAGCACACGAGACAGCTGCCCTACAGCACCGGCCTGTGACTGGACTCCGCGAACAGCGCAGACCCATGCGGGGCGGGCAGTTAACTTGCCAGGACGATTGGCTCACGCCGAGTGCTTACAATCGATGACCCACTGGCGGTTCTGGGGGCCGGAAAACTCTGAGTGCCTTGTGGATGCGGAAGCCCTGGCTCTCTGGGCCCTGTTTAAAGCCCCGTGGGAAGTACTGTGCTCGCTCTCCCCGTACGCCGGTCGGGCGGGTGGGTGGTGTGCCATGAGACCTGTCTGGGGCTGGCAGCGGGAAGAATTCCGGTGCCGGAACGGCCTTAGTGAAGCCCGTTTATTTCAGGGCGCTGGACCCTAACATACCTTCTCCTCTTTCTCACTAGGCACCCAATTTAACTTGGCAGAAAATCCGCTCGTTTGTATTAGAGTAACCTGCGATGATGCGGGAGGTTTTATATATTAATAAACTATATGTGAGGCCCTGGCCGGTTGGCTCAGCGGTAGAGCATTGGCCTGGTGTGCGGGGGACCCAGGTTCGATTCCCGGCCAGGGCACATAGGAGAAGCGCCCATTTGCTTCTCCACCCCCACCCCCCCTCCTTCCTCTCTGTCTCTCTCTTCCCCTCCCGCAACCAAGGCTCCATTGGAGCAAAGATGGCCCGGGCACTGGGGATGGCTCCTTGGCCTCTGCCCCAGGCACTAGAGTGGCTCTGGTCTCGACAGAGAGACGCCCCGGAGGGGCAGAGCATCGCCCCCTGGTGGGCAGAGCGTCGCCCCTGGTGGGCGTGCCGGGTAGATCCCAGTCGGGCGCATGCGGGAGTCTGTCTGACTGTCTCTCCCCGTTTCCAGCTTCAGAAAAAAAAACAAAAACAAAACAAAACAAAAGTGTATGTGAGAATAATGTGGAGATTTTATACTTCCACTCCATCATTGTTTTTCAAGCGACCCGTGGAAGGAATGATGGGAGAATGCCTTCAGTCCTCTCTGACGGCGTAGCGGGCTCATTCTCTGCACCCCAAGTGCCACTGGAGAAACTCGTACAGCAGCAAAGTGATGACAATGACAAGAGTCAGCCCAGCTGAGCAGCTGCCCTTGCCAAGCCGCCCTGTGTGGATGTCATCAGTTTGTCCTCACGAGGACCCTGGGACAAGGGTGCTGGGACTCTGGCCGTCTCACACGGAGCAAACTGAAGCTTGGGGAGATCTGTGCACTCCCACCTCGTAACTAAATACACATGCAGCCTGTTCTGGTGAAAAAAAACAAAACAAAACAAACAAAGACAGAAAAGAAAGTGCCATTTCCCAGGAGTCATCCTTGTTTACTGGGTAAAATGCAGGCAACCCACTCTAATGCGAATGTCAGAGAAACACTGAATGGCAACTGTCTTAAAAGTTTGTCACGTAACTGAAAATTAAATTAAATTTCCTAATTGCTACTTAATTTTCAAAATACATTAGGCAGTTATTTAAACTCCCCTATCAAAGATAAAAAAAAAAAAAAAAAAGGTTAAAGAAGGCTTATCTGATGAGAGATCCAGGAACCTAGTATCCATTTTCTTCGATATCCCTAAACATTAATCAAGGGAAATGTGATATTTCATGACTTCTGATATGAAAGCAGACGGGAAAAAAAACAAAACATATAAATATATGTATTTGTAAACTAACAAAAATACTATCATGGCATATTTAAAAACTGCTATTATTAATTATTTTTTTGGTGAAAGACTATTGCATTTTCAAAATTAGGTTCTTCTTGCAATGTGTTACTTACATCTCTCTGTTAAGAGAGAAAAGAAAAAGAAAATACTAGTTTTTTTTCACTGTAATTTTGGTGTGCTTGTTGACTTGTTTTACACGTCATCTGCTGGCAAAGTAAGATGTTGGCAATCCCGTGACTGCCAGTTACTTTAAGTCATGGGCAACATTTGGAATCTAGCTGCATTAGACGTGTATAGCTTCTTGGCATGCAATGAAAAACAGCATTGGCTACTAATTTTCTCACAAAATATTTATACTTGCCTTCCATTTAGTCTCTGAATCTGCACGACTTCAACTTCTTAAGCAATTTTTATCTATGGAGCCTCGATGTATCTATCTCCCAGTGTGTCTTTGTGGGAGACTAACTCAGCACTCATATTGATGTGAACAGAAATATGCTATGTTGAGTTGGAGCGATGGGCGTCTTATAGCAAATCTCCTTTGGGGAGTTAGTTCATCAGGAATTATAGGTTACACAGTTCTTTTTACCCAAATGAATTTTATATGTATCTACAGTAGTGTTGAAGTGTTACAAAGAGTATAATTATTTCTGACCTCGTTTAGTTGAAATGCAGTAGAGTGTCTTGTTATTATAAAGGATTCTGTAAGTAAGTCACCAGTAAGGCTAATTTGAAACTAATGAGTTGAGATGCGTATGGTTTCCCTGTGTTATTTTAAAAATAGAATCATTCTGTGTTCCTTGGATCTGCACTTCTGTTCTCACAGAAGCCTGATTGTGGTTTGGTTGTCTCCTGATATGAAATGTACCACAAGCCCTGGGCTCCGTGTGCGGAGTGGTGCACATTCCCCCAGAAGGGTAGAGACGTTTGTATTGTGTGCCGAGATCAGGACCGTGGGTACCTGGGAATCACATGTCAGGTTATCGCTGGAAGGGTAACAATAACAATCCTGATCCATTTTCATACTAATGCTTTGGCATGGCCTAGGAGGAACTGCTCAGAAATGTACTCGCCTTTTGTTTCCTTCAACTTGTTAAATGTGGAACTCCACAGGCATTTCCTTGTACGAGCACTTGATCCTCCTTCATTAGTTGACAAACCACGGAGTCGAAACATTTCTGCAGAAATCACACAAATATCACATGATCTACCTACTGACACGCTGAGACATTCATAAGATTTTTCTCTCGATCACAGAATAACAAAGTTCTAGCAAGACGCTCCGTGGCCTCTGCCCACTGTGTCATCGTGCGGCTTCTCCGAATTTCCATTTCTCAGTCATTCGTGCACCCTTTCCTGGTGCGGGGGCGAGGAGGCCAAGGTCTTCGCTCTGAGAAGACATCTTGGAACCAACTCAACCACCCACGTGGGTTGTTCAGCTCATTCCGGTGGACACAAAGTAAAAAACACATGTGTGGTCCTTGGTAGATGTTCGTTTACTGTTTCCAAAATAATTGGAAACCTGAATTAATAGATTAGTATCCCACTGTTGGAGTTCGTTGGATCTCTTATCCTATTCTCTCTGAGCGATTGGCACTGTCTTTTAGGGAACCTGGAATCTCTGAGCTGCACTTATAGGTCTGACTCTCAGTCGGTCTACTTCTCTCGGCTTTTAAAGAGCTTTGGTTTTCTTGTGTCAGATAATTGTAAAAGTGAAGAAGATTTTAAATACTGTTTTGGTCTCTGGATCTTTAAGGAGATCGATAATATGTAGACTAGGGATTTAGTTGTACAATACCTTTAATGCTGTGTGTTGTAATTTAGAGGTTAAATTGAGGTATCTTCATAATTTTTCCCCCTCTTTTTTTTCTTTTGTTCCTGCCAAAGAGCTATTTTTCAGGCTGGTGAGCCTTTTTGCTATTTTTTTTTTTTACTCTTTTCAACTATTATAACAATAATATTTTGATTCATTTTGACTCCTCTGATTCTGATAGTTTTTTGTTTTTTTTTTCCCCTCTGCAACATTAGTGAAGTCTGGGGATTTGTTCCCCAGGGAATTATAAAAATCCTCTACAATATTTCAAAGATTTTTATCAGGAAAAACTAACGGGGGGAGGGGGAGTTAACTTCTTATTTTTTGACATTTCCAAGCACAGCTCGTGGCTATTGCTAATGAACTAGTGATTAGTCCTGAGCTGTTCCACAGTCTTCGGGAAGCTGATGCTAACAAGCCCAGTGAGGGCACGCTCTCAGCATTAGGGGGCCCAGGAAGAGCCCGGCGCACCCCCAGATCACGTGTGGGGCAAAGCACGAGATAACGAAGGAGGTCCACGCAAGTTAGGCGGCTGTGGTCTCCCATCCAGACGAGAACATGGGACGCGTGGAACCGACGTTGACGGCAGGTGCCATGCCGAGGCAGGTGCCATGCCGAGGCCGCCCCTGGAGGCATGACAGAGTGCCAGCCAGGTGCCACCTGTGATCTGTCCACATGTGGGGCCCCCCTCTCTGCTCCCCTGCCTGTTTCTGGGAGCAGAACGTCTACCTCTGTCTTTCTTTTCCTTCTGGTCCCTCCCTCTCCAGAGCAGCGTTTACGCTTCATCTTAGAGAAGGAAGAGGCTGGGGACAGGGGGCTGTACCCCTTCCCCCTGGGGAGCCTCGTGTTCACAGGGATCAGACGCTGAGTCAAAGGAGCACAGTCCTCGGAATGGGGCTTCTGGGACCCCTGAGTCCCCGGGGGGAAGTGTGGGTGGGAGGCTAGGGGCTCCAGGCGGAGCGACGTCGCAGACCCCCAGGAGATCCCATGAGGGCGGGCAGAAGGAGGCTGGGCCAACCACAGGCTTTCTGTTTTCCAATGATAAACAAAAACAAGGACCGTATGCTTAGTGTGGACGAGAGAGAAAGGGGAAGCCCACACAGTTGGCAGGTATCCCACCTCCCACAAGGAGCGGGTTCCAGCCGTGACGGCAGAGCGGGTTGAGCAGGAAGCAGGGTTTGAAAACGTGCACCCATCAGCGATGTTGCAGCTCCAGCTGCACCCCCAGGGCTGGGTGTCTGAGGAGGAGAGAGCGTCGGACAAGCTGGACAGAGGCCGCACGGAGGGCCAGAGGCACCGGGCGCCCCCTGGGAGATGCCTCACCAGCATCTGGGCAGGAAAAGTGGGCTGGCGTTCCCAGGGTCAGCGAGCACGGGCACACAGGCTGAGGGAGGGCACGGGTGCAGGTGACGACGCCCGGGTGGTGACTGGAAACAAGAGCTGAAATGTGGGTTTGATGCCACAGCTCAGCTCCAGTGTGAAAGAGTTTAGAAAATGGCCACTGGACGGAATACAATAAAAATGGGAAATGTACTCTTAAGAGAAACAGGAGGGAAACGTACAACATCCCTAACAGGAAACACCCTGATGCGTCGATATCTGTCTCACTGTCCTTCCTCCCTTGGTCTCTGTGCCTTAGTCTGCCCTCCCCCTCCCCTCCCCAATCACACACTCAGAACTATGCTTCTGAAGTGTCGGAGGGGAGGGAAATGTTCCCCTTCTTCCCCCGCTAGCTTCTTGGCTGGTCTAGTCATCAAACTGACGCAAGACAGACTAACAAGAGAAACACAAATTTTGTCCATCTGGGAGTTCACAGAAACATGAGACTCAAAGAAATACCAAATACCAGGCAGCTTTTCTACCTTTCAGATAAGAAGACAAGCTCCAGAGACTTGTAAGACAGAGGGTCCAGGTCCTAAATTAGTGAGGAAGTTACCAGGTTTGTTTATGTTGATTTCTCAGCCCTGGTTCACTGTCTCTGCCCTGTGGGAGCAGAGAGGGTGTCTTTCCCATGGGACACTTATTTCCTGCTCTCAGGAGGACAGAGTGTCCCTGCACTGGCTGTTTCTTTAAGTAGCTTTAGTTTAAAATAGTCAACATGGCCCTGGCTGGCTGGCTCAGTGGTAGACGGCCAGGCGTGTGGAAGTACCAGATTCAATTCCCGGCCAGGGCACACAAGAGAAGCGCCCATCTGTTTCTCTACCCTTCCCTTCTCCTTTCTCTGTGTCTCTCTCTCCCCCTCCCACAGCCAAGGCTCGATTGGAGCAAAGTTGACCCCGGGCACTGAGGATGGCTCCATGGCCTCCACTTCAGGTGCTAGAATGGCTCTGGTTACAATGGAGCAACACCCCAGATGGGCAGAGCATCGCCCCCTGGTGGACATGCCGGGTGGCTCCCGGTCGGGTACATGCGGGAGTCTGTTTCTCTGCCTCCCCCCCCCCCCACAAACACCACTTCTCACTTCAGAAAAATACAAAAAATAAATAAAAATAGTCAACGTGTGGAAGTGGCATGCTTTTAGGTGGTACTGCATGCTTTCCTTCAGTATGAGTCTGATTGGCTCACTCACCTCCTCAGATTCTCAGTACTTCCTCATTGACAATAGAAGAACATCCCAACGCACCGCGGGATTCACGTCTGTCCAGCACTGGCCCGAGACCTTTCACCCGGCTTCTTCCTGGTCAGCCTTCCCTGAGCCCCGCCTTCTCTACCATCGACACTATTCGGTCAACGTTGACTGTTTCCAGCGATGGTCATCGTGTTTCTATTTCCTGGACTGACATGTCATCGTCCTCCCTTTGTGACAAAACCCTGTACTATATATAAACTCCAGGAACAATGCAGTGACTTGGATGAACAACCTAAGGGAAGAATGGGTGGGCATTACTTTCAATTCTAGGGACTTGATTGGACATCACCTGCCTACCAGTGGGATATTGTCCATTTTTATGAAGGTGCAATTTGCAGTATTTAAATTAGAATATTAATATTAGGATTTGAGGCTCTGCTGGTTAGTGGGTAAACTTACAATAAATAACCTTTTTAATTATTTTTAAGTACTTAGAATAACATTTGGTTTTGGAGCAAGCAAGAATAGACCCTAATAGACACAGGTGCTCCTTAGAATATATTTATGGGGGGGGGTTGGATGAGGGGAGCTTCTCTGTGTGGAGACTGCTTTCACAGAACTGACAGGTGAGTGAGATTGACAGAGGGTTATTTTTTAAAGAAATAAACAAACTCCCCCATCACCACGAAAGCCAGCACTACCTGAAGAAGACAGTTCCAAATACAATTAACATGAAGAGACTGCCTGGGAAATTACGCTTAATCACATGTGTTATTTGAAATTAGAATATTCATTAGGAAAATGTTTCTTTCAAATATTGAATCAACTACTAAAATAAAAGAATAGAATGAGAAACTAACTCCTATTTTTTAAACATCTAGAATCTAGCTGAAGGCCCTGGCTGGTTGGCTCAGTGGTAGAGCGTCGGCCTGGCATGCAGGAGTCCCGGGTTCGATTCCCGGCCAGGGCACACAGGAGAAGCACCCATCTGCTTCTCCACCCCTTCCCCTCTCCTTCCTCTCTGTCTCTCTCTTCTCCTCCCGCAGCCGAGGCTCCATTGGAGCAAAGTTGGCCCGGGCGCTGAGGATGGCTCCATGGCCTCTGCCTCAGGCGCTAGAGTGGCTCTGGTTACAACAGAGCGAAGCCCCCGATGGGCAGAGCATCGCCCCCTGGTGGGCGTGCCGGGTGGATCCCGGTCGGGCACATGTGGGAGTCTGTCTGACTGCCTCCCCGTTTCCAACTTCAGAAAAAAAAATAAAAAAAAGAATCTAGCTGAAACCAGCATAGATTATCATCTGCCTGGAGAGGGGTTTGTTTCATAAAAGTCTCTGACTTATGAGAACACATAACTATCAGCCTCTTAGCAGCCGAGTGGCAATCTTTTCCTATGCAAATACTATGTACTTTGCAGACTTTTTTTTTTTGGCAACTGAATTAAGTGTGGACATTTGATTCTGTTACTTTAAAAAATCCAGCTGCTCATGTGCACATTTTTTTTTTTTGTACATATTTGGAAATTCTCTTTAAGTTTTCTGTGAGCTTGGGTGATCACTTTGCTACTTTTCTGAAAAAAAAAAATAATCTTTTGAAATGAGGTTAATCGTCTTCAGTCTCTCCAGTAAAAGAAATGGGATTTAAAATTTACTTTGACTGCATATTTCTCTAAGTAGCATAATGTATTTCCAGACGTACCTGGGACCCAGGGCAGGCTGTAAACAGTCATTAACTGCTAGTACAATAATTACTTTCCCGTGAGGGAATTAGCAAAGTGTATTGACCCAAGAGGAAAACATTATGCAAGGAGAATCTAATTAATATTTACCTCAGGTCATAATTGTTTTACACATTGCTGTAGTCATCAATCTTTACAAATAGAGAAGCTCAGTTCAAATGTCCGTGACGTGTTTGTTCACCTGCCCGTTATTCTTGTCCCATACAGTGGCGGTCCCTTTATGATGACCTGGGGCAGAGCATCCAAGGTATATTGGTGTAAAAAGATGTGCACTGGCTATATGTCTCAGTAGATCCAGGTTTTGCATTTAGATCTTTCTGGTAACAGTGTTTCTACTTTAGAGTTGCATGGAATATGAATAAGAATAAGAATGGCCTCACATCTGTGGCTCTGTCCTCCTCTTCATTATTTTAACCCTGTACCTGCTCTAGACTAGACACTAAACATTGAGTTTGGACCCTGTCTGGTGGCTCAGTGGATAGAGTGTCGTCCCGGTGTATGGACATCCCGGGTTCGATTCCCGGTTAGGGCACACAGGAGAAGTGACCGTCTGCTCCTCTCCACCCCTTGTCCCCTTCTCTCCCTCTTTCCGTCCTGCAGCCAGTGGCACCATCGGTTGCAGCGTTGGCCTCTGGCGCTGAGGACGGCTCGGCTGGTCCTAGAACATCAGCCTCAGGTGATAAAAATAGCTCAGTATTTGAACATCAGCCCGAGATGGAGTTGCTGAGTGGGTCCCGGTTGGAATGCATGCGGAAGTCTGCCTCACTATCTCCCCTCCTCTCACCTAAAAAAAATGAGTTTGAATATATATCAAGCATGCATAAGTCCTTTTTTCTCAAAGGTATTAATTTTTTTTTTTTTTTTGCATTTTTCTGAAGCTGGAAACAGGGAGAGACAGTCAGACTCCCGCATGAGCCCGACCAGGATCCACCCGGCACGCCCACCAGGGGGCGATGCTCTGCCCATCCTGGGCGTCACCATGTTGCGACCAGAGCCACTCTAGTGCCTGAGGCAGAGGCCACAGAGCCATCCCCAGCGCCCGGGCCATCTTTGCTCCAATGGAGCCTTGGCTGCGGGAGGGGAAGAGAGAGACAGAGAGGAAAGCGCGGTGGAGGGGTGGAGAAGCAAATGGGCGCTTCTCCTCTGTGCCCTGGCCGGGAATCGAATCCAGGTCCTCCGCACGCTAGGCCGACGCTCTACCGCTGAGCCAACCGGCCAGGGCGGTATTAAAATTTTTAAAATGCTCTTCTTCAGTATTTAATGTAGAGGTATATAATAACCAAAAAATGTGTTGTCTGCTGGCAAAAAAAAAAAAAAAAAAGGTATATTGTGTGGCTTACTGATAATTGAAGATAAATTGTGAATAAACTTTCCATTTTATATAGCTACAGTATACAATAAGTTTATATATCACTGTCTAATTAAAAAGACACATTCTGATACTCAGAGTGACTCCTAATATTCTACAGCGTCTCTGGGAGCTGGAATGAGGACACAGAGGCAGGAAGAACAATAAAGAGGGGGACCTGTGGTTGGCACTAAAGACAACATACTAAGCATGCAGGAATGCATATTTAATTTTTAACATCTGATGTAAAAATAAGTTCTGCTCACCAAGCAAGGATGCTGCCTCTTACTGTGGCAGAGGAATAATTGCTGGTTCTATTACAGCTGGAGATAGCATGTTGTGGGAATCAATCTGCATAGTATTTAAAATATGGAAAATTGTAAACCCATGGATATCCGTACCTCATTTATTTAAACCATGTATGCTCCTCTGTACTGGTTTATCATTCTCCTCACATCGGTCTTTCTAAGTTCTTAAGTCTAGTCCTAAAGTTTTCTTTTAAAACCTGATAGATACTTTGTAATGCTTATTGCTATTACATGAGATTTCCTTGCATGAGGTTTTTATACATGGTTTTGGGTCATCTATATTAATCTATGACTTATTTTCTTTCTATTTGCAGAATTCACTTCTAGTTAATAATTGTAGTGCATTTGTTCTTAGGTTTTGTCTTCTGCAATTAATATTTTTTGTTTTAAATATTTAAAATACTTAATAGAATGTATATTTATTTTCTTCTTGAATAGCATTAGAAAGCACTTTCAGAAAAAAAGAAGTTAAGCCACATTAATGGAAGTAGGTACCTTATTTTGGGGCCCCTCATAGGGACGCTTTCTGTTTCATCATTAAGTGTAACACTGACTTTTGTTCTGTAAAATTTACGCACAATGACCTGACTAGGCGATGGAGTGGTGGATAGAGCATTGAACTGGGATGCGGAGGACCCAGGTTCGAAACCCCGAGGTCGGCTTGAGCCCAAGGTTGCTGGCTTGAGCAAGGGGTCACTCGCTCTACTGTAGCCACCTCCCCCCCCCCCCCGTCAAGGCACATATGAGAAAGCAATCAATGAACAACTAGGTGCTGCAACAAAGAATTCATGCTTCTCATCTCTCTCCCTTCCTGTCTGTCCCTTTCTCTGTCTCTTTCTGTCTGTGACACAAAAAAACAAAATTACACACAATGATGTTTTCTTACATCCCCACATTTCTTGCTTTTAATCAAGAATGGATATCAAATTTTACTAAATGTGATTATTACTTACCAAATAGTTCTATTTTTCTTCTCCATATTAACATATTAAATTAAAATATTTCCAAATATAAACGCATAGTTTCAACATTGGAGTAATTGTAACATAGCCATGATACATTATTTCAGGTTTTGTCTGGAGTCTGTGTTTAACATGTAAATAAATTGCAAATTATTCATTTACTTTATAAGAAAAATTGGTTTTTACAAATTCTTGGATAATGTACTTTTTAAGATACTATATCATGTTAGTTTATAAAATGATGAACAAAAAGATTTACATGGAGTTTAGGTCATTTTAGGCTTTTAGTGGGGAAAATATGTATACGCTATGTTTAAAATTGCTTTCCCTAAGGGAGGATTATGAGGATGAAAATAATTAATTTTTAAATTCAGTGGATTATTTATCAGAATTATACCTTTTTATATTTGGCTTCTAGCTTACCTGTCATCGTTATAGCTTGCCATACTATAATAACATCAAAATAAATTTATAATTAATATTTTAAAATTAGTTGCCCATTATACTAAAAGATTGTGTATTTTCCCCCAAATAAATTATTCTTTTTTTTTTTTGTATTTTTCTGAAGCTGGAAACGGGGAGAGACAGTTAGACAGGCTCCCGCATGCGCCCGACCGGGATCCACCCGGCACACCCACCAGGGGCGATGCTCTGCCCACCAGGGGGCGATGCTCTGCCCCTCCGGGGTGTCGCTCTGCCGCGACCAGAGCCACTCTAGTGCCTGGGGCAGAGGCCAAGGAGCCATCCCCAGCGCCCGGGCCATCTTTGCTCCAATGGAGCCTCGCTGCGGGAGGGGAAGAGAGAGACAGAGAGGAAGGAGGGGGAGGGGGTAGAGAAGCAGATGGGCGCTTCTCCTATGTGCCCTGGCCGGGAATCGAACCCGGGTCCCCCGCATACCAGGCCGACGCTCTACCACTGAGCCAACAGGCCAGGGCCCAAATAAATTATTCTTAAGGCCAGTTGATTTTTCTTTTCAATAGAATAAGAACTCTATAAAGCTTTCCTCTGTGTTAGATCTTTATGTCCATTTTGTAGGAATCTGTTACCACCCTCTTCATAAAGGGTGATATCAAAAGCGTTCGATTTATTGAGTAACGCTGGATTTCTGGTGCTTGGAGCAGCTTACAGGGAGAAGTGGTTGCTTAAATCAGCTCCGGAGAATCTGCAGCGCTGATGCCCTCAGGTCCAAGGAGAGGGGCCGCTAGGAGTGACGGATGGCTCACTCACTCAGGGGATGGACATTGTGAAGAATCAATACCACAGCTCTCCACCCCCTGGGACACCGGGAGAGGGATTATTACCTCACATTTTTATCTTGAATTGGCCTGGAGATCTCTATCGGTGGGGGGGATTATGGATGGATAAGAAAGCTGACTTTTCTGGTTAGCAGAGTGGTTGATAAAGGCTGCAGCAGGCTTTTAAACGTCATTATCACATTAGGACACCTTCTAAATTCTGACTTAACTGTATTCAAATTTTTCAACCAAATTACGTGATCCATGAACTGTTTTCTAATTCTAACATGACTCTCCACGACTTCCAAAAGCGCTGGGTCAGTCATTGAAATGCTGATCAAAGTGTTTACTGTTTTTCTAAAACATGGCTTTTTCAATTTTATTTTAAATAACAGTTATTTTTATGGCCTGACCAGGCAGTGGCGCAGTGGATAGAGCGTCGGCTTGGGATGCTAAGGACCTAGGTTCGAAACCCCAAGGTCACTGGCTTGGGTGAGGGCTCACCACTTTGAATACAGGTTCATAGACATGATCCCATGATCGCTGGCTTGAAGCCTCAGGTCACTGGCTTGAGCCCACATGTCTCAGGCTTGAGCAAGCAGTCACTCATTCTGCTGTAGCCCCCTGGTTAAGGCACATATGAGAAAGCAATCAATGAACAGCTAAGGAGCTACAACAACAAGTTGATGCCTCTCATCTCTCTCCTTTCCTGTCTGTCTGTCCCTGTCTGTCCTTTTCTCTCTCTCTAAATAAAATAAAATAAAGTAAAAAAAATAATTATTTTATGTTACCTCTCATATAGAAGGAGGACACGTATCTAATTCATAAAGAAACACATATAGGTCCTGGCCGGTTGGCTCAGCGGTAGAGCGTTGGCCTGGCGTGCGGGGGACCCAGGTTCGATTCCCGGCCAGGGCACATAGGAGAAGCGCCCATTTGCTTCTCCACCCCCCTCCCCCTCCTTCCTCTCTGTCTCTCTCTTCCCCTCCCGCAGCCAAGGCTCCATTGGAGCAAAGATGGCCCGGGCGCTGGGGATGGCTCCTTGGCCTCTGCCCCAGGTGCTAGAGTGGCTCTGGTCGCGGCAGAGCGACGCCCCAGAGGGGCAGAGCATCGCCCCCTGGTGGGCAGAGCGTCGCCCCTGGTGGGCGTGCCGGGTGGATCCCGGTCGGGCGCATGCAGGAGTCTGTCTGACTGTCTCTCCCCATTTCCAGCTTCAGAAAAATACAAAAAAAAAAAAAAAAGAAACATATAATTTTGGAATTTTACTCCCATGTTTGAAATGGGCTACAAATGTTCCTTTTTTTTCATGACAGACACAGAGAGACAGAGAGAAGGACAGACAGGGACAGACAGACAGGAAGGGAGAGAGATGAAAACATCAATTCTTCGTTGCGGCTCCTTAGTTGTCCATTGATTGCTTTCTCATATGTGCCTTGACCGGGGGCTACAGCAGACCAAATAACTCCTTGCTCAAGCCATTGACCTTGAGCTCAAGCTGGTGAGCCTTGCTCAAACCAGATGAGCCCACGCTCAAGCTGGTGACCTCAGGGTCTCGAACCTGGGTCCTCCGCATCCCAGTTCAATGCTCTACCCACTGTGCCACCACCTGGTGAGGCAAATGTTCTATTAACTGTCAAAGTAAGTGACAGACCAGCTCTTCATTTCACACCTAAGAGCTCTACATACTATCTAATCCCAGACAAGAGGAAATTTTGTGTCTCCAAGTCTGAAAGAGCACTTACCATCGATAGTCCACTAAGATGAACTGATGGGCATTAGCTCATAGTTGATTCGTTTGTTTTTCCTTGACACGCAGATCAGTGCGCTTTAGGGGTGACCGTTGTTTGTATGCATCAGAAATGACAGGTGAGATTTAGTGCTGGTTTGGTGGCGCATTCTGCCATGTTCCAAGTTTTTGATTGAACCCGTGAGTTTGTAAACGTGACGCATCCCGGTTCTTGCAGACACGCCCTGCTCATCACCCTGTAATTGCACAGTACCTTTGTAGGCTTGATGTCACCTCTGGTGGGTAGATGAGATTCAGAAACTCTTATAGCTTGTTGAAGGTCATCAAATGATCTCGACCAAAAAAATTTCTAGATATTACTGAAAAACATTGCCCGTTCCTGGGCTATGAATTGGTATCCATTTTAAGACCTCGGTTATCTTATTTTGGGGGATGGCTGGCCTCGTCATCTGCCAGGGTAAGAAAGCAAAAGATATGAAATCTCCACAGTTATGTCTCCGAGGACTTAAGTGGCCAGTTTTTCAGAATAAATGCTCAGTGAGGTTGGAAAGCATGCAGCTTTAATAAAAATAGAAATTCTCAGATGCAGGAGACGGCCTGTCAGTTTATGAACTATCTCTAGGATGGCGAACAGCTAGACAGAAATTTTGGACCAAAAATTATTTTATGGCACCGCGCTGTGACATCCAACCTTTCAAAGGTGGTGTGACAGGGCTAACGTTAGCACTGCTAAAGAATATCATTAATAAAAAATTGAATATTCGGGGTTTAAAACTGAGGCGTAGAGAGTCGTGGAGAGTTCTGAGTGAGAATCAAATTAGGATTCATACCTTAAACTGCCGTCTCCATAATCCACGCATTGACCTCAATGCTCCGTGTTCTTAAACAATGGGACACACTTTTCACCTAATTTTTTTATCTACCGGGGACAGATTTTTATAAGCCTCTAATCCCTAATTTTTTTTAAAAAAAATGTTAATTGAAAGCACTTTATGCATAACTATATTCCGAAAGGGCAAAGAAATATTAAAATTACCAGAAATATATGCATCTTTAAAACTATTTTTTTTTTAAAGAAAAGGAATTCTTAATGAATTTAAATAGAGGAAAAAGTACAAATCCGTAATTATACAGAAGATAAAGAAATGTGGTAATATTTAATTTTCTGAGAGAGAAAATGATTAGACCCTTGAATGGAGGGCTAAAAATAGTTACCATTTAAAATCTGTATTGTAAAATAATAAGGCATTACCGAAAAGGGTGCAGGAAGACTAGGCTAATAAAATTAAAATACGCGGCACCATGATATTAGTCTCTTTCAATAAAACTTCTCATGCTTAAAAAAGTGGGGCCATAATTTGTCGCTCAAGGTCAAACTTCTAGTAATCTGCCTGTCGGTCACAGATGTAGTGGTGGGTATGACTCACAGAGAGTAGGGAGCCCATGGTATTAAAAAGTTCTAAGGAGAGATCATCGTTTTTAAAATGATGACACAGGCACATTTCCTAGATGGCTGGGTACCAATAGCTTGCATCACTTGGAAATGACATACCTCTTCCAGATGGAATACATAACAGCCTATGGTTAGAGGTCAGCGGGCAGGGGTGGGATGGAGGGACGGACGGATGGACGCTCGCTCTGAACTGCTTCGTTTCGCCCAGGCTGCTCCTCTCTACGACCATGGCCTTTGCCGTCCAATGTGTCCTTTCGTTCAAAGTTCTAACTTCTCAGCTCCTGTTGCCAGTTTACCAAAAGCGTGGTGGCTCTCAATGCCCTCAGTAGGACCCTCACTCTCGGCCCAGCTGGACCGGGGATTTCCCTGTTACCGCTGCGCCCATGGGTGGCATCCGCTGGTCTCACCGAAACCCAGTGTGGTTTTCTCTGGAGTGAGGGTAACCCCCTGCCCCCAGGGCCTTGAAGATGAAAGTCAATGGTGTTGCTATTCAGTTGTCGTGGTTACCACACTGGTGTATTTTTATTCTACCTGGGCACCTCCCCTGGGCCAGTACTGTGTTAAGACATTTCCTTATGTCATCTTTTTTTTTGTAAAACTTTTTATTTATTCATTTTAGAGAGGAGAGACAGAGAGAGAAAGAGAGAAAAGGTTTTTTTTTTTGGGGGGGGGGAGAAACAGGAAGCATCAACTCCCATATGTGCCTTGACCACGCAAGCCCAGGGTTTCGAACTGGCGACCTCAGCGTTTCCAGGTCGATGCTTTACCCACTGCACCACCGCAGGGAAGCTTGTCCTCTTCCTTAGTCCTCACAATTCTCTTATTTTCAGAGGAAGGGTTTGCTCCTGAGCAATTTCGGCAAGACGGTACCCTCAGGCTGAGAACAGGTGCGAGGGGTTTAGATGTAAGTCTCTCTGCCTAATTGTTGTGCGTCTCACCCCAAAGTGTTCCTGTCGCCGCACACAGAGCACTGGACCCAAAGCCTGTGTGGAGTGAAGGCCAGTGTCAGCAATGACGTCTCAGAAACAGAGTAAAATCTGCTTGGGAAACACCAGCGGCCCACATGTTGCTTGTGTTGATTGTATTGATCAAAAAAGCATTTTATAGGAAAGGGAAGTAGTCCAGAAATCATCTCAGCATGCCTAAAATTCATGAACATATATACCATCTTGTTACTTAAAAAGTAGGTTGCGAAAAGCGCCCCTTCCCACCCACCATGTAGCTCTATTTGCGACACAAAGCTTTATGGAATGCTGTCTTTATTTGCAACAAAGCTTTATTGGATTCCATGACCGGCTGAGGTGATGGAATGGGGAGCAGGATCAATACTGCCCCTGTCCGGGTGGGGTTGACCTTGGTGGGGAGTTTGGGAGGGGCGATCTTGAAGGTGACCATGGCGGGAAAGGCCAGCACTGTGTCAGCCAGGGGACCCTGGACCTGTGTTCGGGGTTCCTTGAAGGACACGTATGTTATGAAACACTCCGACGTACATCTATGTTAAGCATATGCACTATAAACCGTCTGCCCAAATGACTTACAGTGTCTAAGGCTCTTCCGTGATCTTACTGTCGATATCTTTGTTCATATTTATTCACAATAATTGCCAAGTCCGAGATAAACGATGCAGTGTGATTCCATTGTTGATCAAATCTGCTATAATCAATTCCACACAAAGCTTCCAGACGGAGAGCCCTCCCCCCCCCCCTTCTAGAAGATAAAAGAAGTAACGATGGATAGTTTTAACCAGGTTACATTGGAAAGCGAGATTTTCTATAGTGAGCAAACCCGCCTCGAATGATTTTAATGTCGTTCGTTACTTCAAATTAAGGGGAAAACGGTCAATTTGTCCTTGCTGCATACGGTGCCCAGCTTCTTTTATTGCTCACGTTGGGGCTCCGGGCAGAAGAACAATGACTGCGTATCCCAACAGCTCCGTTCTCTGCAGGCTTGCCAAAATGAGGTCTTTGGTAATTAAGATGTGATAAAGAACCTACTCGCAGGAATGGAAACTAAGATCATACCTCCTGGGCAAAAAAAAAAATGTGCCTGTGAAAATTACTCGGTCCTACTGCGGTTCTCCGGGCCCTGCTGAGCGTGATCTGCGTCAACTCCTCTGTGACGTGGGGGGCTAGGTTGACATCGCCTCTGGGGTCCCGCTGAAGCTGGTGACTCCGGACCCCCAGTACTTTGGCGTAGATATGGTGGGTAAATTAGCCTGGTGGGATGAACGGCACCCAGAATGGAATTCCTGCTTTTCTGTTCTGGGGTAAGTTACTCACACAGGCTGGCGGACTTCAGCAGCCAGGTGAGGGGAAGGTGGAAATGTCGGATGATGGAATGAACTTATCACCTGGCTGGCAGCCGGACGTGGAGGGTCCCCCTTATAGGAAAGCCCCTCGGGATACCACGCCTGCTGGCCGGTTTAGTAGGGAGACGCTGAGGATGAAGATGATGGTGGTGATGGTGATCTGTCCAGTGCCCGGAGGCAAAATTCCCACAGGCTAATTTATTTAGTTATTTTCGGTTGTCATGCATATAATTTTCTGAGTTACAAAACTGAGGCAGAGGGTTAAGAATCTCTGAGGAGGGAAAGGGTGCCCGGTGGAACCAAAGAACATTTCCAGCAAGGGTGTCCCTGTTGTGTGAGCTTGGCCACAAGCCCTGGCTTCCAACCCTGTCAGGCCACACCCCCTCGCCTCCAACACCCGTCAGGCCACACCCCATCAGGCCACACCCCATCAGGCCACACCCCCTCACCTACAACCCCATCAGGCCACACCCCCTGGCTTCCAACCCCGTCAGGCCACACCCCCTCACCTCCAACCCTGTCAGGCCACACCCCCTCGCCTCCAAACCCAGCTCAGGCCACACCCCCTCATCTCCAACCCTGTCAGGCCACACCCCCTCGCCTCCAAACCCCACCAGGCCACACCCCCTCGCCTCCAAACCCCACCAGGCCACACCCCCTCACCTCCAAACCCCACCAGGCCACACCCCCTCGCCGCCAACCCTGTCAGGCCACACCCAAGTCTGAGTCTGATTCTACCCGTCTTGTTCTCTCTCTGCTGCCCTCCAGTTGGAAGGTGTTATCTCTCCTATGGGACTCTCCAAGGGGTCTTTCTGTTAAACTACCGTTTCCCTGCAGCTAGTTCTTGTCATCTCCTTCCGCTGCGCTGGATCAGCCCACACGATCTCAGCCTTTCCCTCCTTTCCCATATTCCAGAGCCACCTCGTGTCCGGTGCCTGGTGAGAACTTTCATTCCTTCACCCAACACGTCCTGGGTGTTGAGTATTCCGTCTCAGCGACGTCGGTGCCGAGAGTACAGAGAAATATGAATTCTAGTCTATGGCTCGAAGAACTGATGAAGGAGACGTAAGCACATATTTATCCACGCACATAATTGCAACATGGGACGACAGACTCTATATTAGGAAACCCGGCGTGCATATGGGAGAGAGAATGACTCACGCTGACTTCGGGTATGGAGGACATGAGACTTTTAGAACCGTCAGCACATCTGCATCTTGAATAAGGAGGCGCTGGGTTCAGAGAGGAGAAGGGGGGGGGCATGTCAGGCAGATGGAACGCTTCCCGGCTCTTCTGTCGTTTCAGGAAATATTTATTCAATATCTATCCAATATGCGGTGCAACGCTAGGTGGTTTCACAAGAGTCTCTTTCTTCCAAGAGTTTGCCGTCACACCGTAAGGCGTGGGTATGTGGAAGACAGTTTGTTCAGCTGCTAGCAGCCGGCATCTCACGGAGGCTCAAACGCAGATGGGCTGGTTTGTCTGTCGTAAAAAGTGAGGTGTGGGTGTCCGCGATTGCTGCCCTTGGTCTGGACCAAGGTGCCTGCAGTTAGCTCTCTTTCCCTTCCCCTCACGGTCCGAAGATGGCTGCTGCATCTCCCGTCATCCTGGACGATCCTGGGACTGAAGGAATTGGAGAAGGAAAAGGCATACGTGTCACATTCTGTCCGTCCGCCATGAAGGTCCCACTTAACGTATTTCCATAATCTCATCCAACCAAGGAGATGTTGGAGAGTGTGTCACTGGCTAACTAACCCACTCCCCGTGGGGATCTGTTTATTTCTGAAGCTGGGTGTTATATCCACAATGTATAACCGGGTTCTGCGCTTCATAAAGACCTTTGAGACTGTGTGTTGGGTAAACAACGAGCGATTTCTGACACGTGCTGGAACGGCTGTTAGGCTCCTTTTAGGGTGTGAGATGGAGCAGGGCGCGCTCCTGGCATGGCGACCACAGCGCACCAAAGGGGCACCTTCTCTTTCTTGTTCAGGTCCCAGAGGGCACTTCTGTCCTCATCACTGATGTCTTTGTTTTAATAACTGGGAAGGGAACATGTTTAACTGAAGCCTCTACTGCATAGAAAAGATCAGGTGGGTGTTTTATGTCCACCGTCACAGAAATATGCTGCGTACACGTGTGAATGTATGCGCCCCTTCAGACATGAGCCGGAGGGAGGGCTGACTCCCAGAAGGAGGTGGGTGGGTGGAGTCTGTGTGTGTTGACCTGTGCTGGTGGTTTACCTGTGTCCTGCCTGAGGTTTCACGCGATTCTTCCCCCAGCTTTCTGAGAGAAGGTGCAGAACCCCTTGACATGGTACTTCTGGGTGACCTTCCATCATCTTCTGGATTCTTCTCTTATCCATCAACGTCAGTGTAATTGCTGGTGACAGCCTTCTATTCTTACAGAGTCTCACACACATGACTCATGTATTAGTAAGTCCTTTGTGCCTGAAATCTGTTCCCCCACCCGCTCACCTCTGTGAAACCTCCCTCCTCCTTCTCCTCCTTCCGCCTCCCCCTTCCCATTCCGCTCACGCACGGCCTTGTCATTTCCAAGTCCCGCCGGGACAAAGTACACATGCATTTAACCACCTGATTTCCACCCTCCCTGCTGAGCCTGCATTGATATGTGAGAAACGTACCATACTACCTGGAGACACGGGACCTACTGGCTTCTGGGTTGAGTAAAGAGTTGACTTTGCAGCACTCCACTGAGGACGTTTGCTAGAAACCACTGAGACTGTGTATTTTCACACAACCACGATGTCTGGTGTGTGGTGTCCCATGGATCCCCTGACCGCTGGGGTGGTGGATGCCTAATTGCTTCTGGAAGCTTCTCCTCTTTTGTGGTTCAGAGGCCAAGAGCTTTGTGGAAGTACCTCAGAACACCTAAATAATCCTAAACACTTTCCGGACATGCATTAAATCAATATGGTGTGTTGTAAAAATATGACATGATTACAGACCAAGGCATTTAACATAATTTAAAAAAATAAGCGTTCTGTATCTCCATGTGATGAGAGGGGGGAAATCCCCCTTAGCCACTAGATTTTTCATGTATTGTAAACTCATCACCTTTTTGAAAATTTCTGTTGTATATTCTCTTTGCTACTGGCCTTTGATAGCATTATTCTGTTCTCTTATTTTTCAAAATTGATTTATAGGGTAGCCTTCAGAAAGTTGGCAGGGAAGCTGTGAACACAGCTTTTCACAAGCACCTGCATATTTCTGGCTGGAATTTGTGTCCAGTAGCTAAAAATATGCTTGTCATTAGCTGTGATTTAAGGACCATCAGTGTCTAATCACTTCAGCCACTAGCATTCGGGGAAGGATGACGTCTGAAGGAAAAGCTGAGCCGTGATTAAGACTTTATTGTCCGAGAGACAGTCTTCTCATGGGGTAGTGAGATTGTCCTCTAAACCACGCCAGGTTGGCATAGGGTTAAAAAACTTATCACCCAATACAATTAAGCCTTTTAGTGTGTGTGTGTGTGTGTGTGTGTGTGTGTGAGAGAGAGAGAGAGAGAGAGAGAGAGAGAGAGAGAGAGGAAAGGAATATCTTTGAGTTTCCAGCATATTTACACATATTTACAGTCTTATCTTTCCAAGCTTTCTTTAGATTTGCTCAAGGAAAAGACTCTGTAGAAGAGGGAATATTTAACGAGACCTAAGATTAGAAATGATCGTTAGAATGGCATCTGACAGGAGCAGAAGGAACAGTTTTACCATTTGGTAAATCCAGGAATTTTAAAGCATGTGTGGGTTTTCATTGAAAATTGTTTTTCCAGTCTAAATTTTGGAGAGGTGACATTTTACAATGTGTATGTAATTCTCCCAAGTAGTCATTCCATCCTTCAAAAAGCTGGACCACACGGGCCCAAATATAAACCATATATCAACCTGTGTTTCCAAGGGACAGGTGGCCACCATCTTGAATCTCAGTCAGCTTCCTAGATGGGTACTGCACGCACACGTTCATGTTAAGAACTACTTTCCTTCTTCCCTCCCTCCCTCTCTTCCTTCTTCCTCCCTTCCCTCCCTCCCTCCCTCCCTCCCGTCCTCCCTCCCTCCCCTCCCTCCCTCCCTCCCTCCTTCCCTCCCTCCCTCCCTCCTTCCCTTTCTCCTCCCTCCTTCCTCCTTCCTTCCCTCCCTCACTCCCTCCCTCCCTCCCTCCTTCCCTCCCTCCCTCCCTCCTTCCCTTCCTCCCTCCTTCCTCCTCCTTCCTCCTTCCTTCCCTCCCTCCCTATCTCCTTCACTTCCTCCCTCCTCCCTCCTTCCTCCTTCCTTTCCTCCCTCCCTCCCTCCCTCCCTCCCTCCCTCCTTCCCCTCCTTACAAGCGTACCAGTCAACGCTGTGGTTTCTTCTTCTTTTTAAATATATATTTGCTTTTACATTAGAACCAATTTCTAGTGCAGGTTAAGCCTCAGAGCAGACTGAACAAGCAGAGAGTTCCTCGACACCTCCTCTCCTCCGTGTGCACGCCGGGCCGACCCCCGATCGGTAACCCCCGGGCGAGCGCTGCACACGTCACAGCTCACGAGCTGTCTTTGCGTGTCGCACAGACGAGATTCACTGCCGTGCAGACCACCTGCGCTCCACCTGCCCCTGCCCACCTGCCGCAGCCCCCCCCCCCCCGGGCAACCCTGGGTCTTCCCCCTGTCTTCGCGGGGCAGCCTCCTCCGGAATAGCGTGGAGTTGGAATCAGACGGTGCATAGACTTTTGAGGTTGCTCCACTTAGTAACAGGCACTTACATTCACCCTGTGTATTCTCAAGGCTTGAGAGCTCATTGCTTCTTAGTGCTGGTACTATTTCCTTGTCTGGATGGACCGCAGTTCCGTTCACCAACGGAAGGGCATCTTGGTTGCTTCCAAGTCTCGGCAATGATGAGCACAGGTGCAATGAAGCACCGTGTGAGGGTTTTTATACGGACCTGTCTTGGGATAAATATCAAAAGGTACAGTTGCTGAACTTTTGGGTAACAGTATGTTAAGTTTTCTGAGAAAATGCCAAACTGTCTTCCAAAGTGGTGGGACCACTCTTTCTAAATAGCTCTGGACAGCTGTCCCAGGTCCCACCTGCACTCGGCTGGGCGGAGCCACTTCTGTCCCCAGCGGGACCTTTCTGTCCTGCTTGTCTAAGCCCGACACTGAGGACTTTCTACGTTGGCTCTGCAGTCTTCATTTCCTGGAGCCATGTCTCTGATACACCTGTTTCCCCAGGGCTGAGGTTTCAGGGTGCAGGCGGAGTCTCAGGGTCCAGCCGACCATAGGTGCCTCATAAAGATCTGCTATGAGTGACCCGGGTTTCTGGTGGGCGGGGTGGGTGCTACCTGACTTACTCTGCCCATCCTGTTGCCAGACGGGTCAGGCTGGCAGAGTGGGCACTCGGGAGCTACAGTCGCCCTCTCTCTGTCCCCTCTGACCCTCACCTTGTCTCTCTGTCCATCCTTCTCCCTGTTGACTTTCTGTCCCTTTGTCTCTCTTCATTTCTTCATATGAAATACATATTTAAAATTCTAATTATCATAACTTGTTCCAGACAGACGAGAAAACTGCTTGTAATACAAATTTTCTTTTTTTTTTTTTTTCATTTTTCCGAAGCTGGAAACGGGGAGGCAGTCAGATAGACTCCCGCATGCACCCGACCAGGATCCACCCGGCATGCCCACCAGGGGGCAATGCTTTGCCCCTCTGGGGCGTCGCTCTGTTGCATCCAGAGCCATTCTAGCGCCTTAGGCAGAGGCCACAGAGCCATCCCCAGCGCCCGGGCCATCTTTTGCTCCAATGGAGCCTCGCTGCGGGAGGGGAAGAGAGAGACAGAGAGGAAGGGGAGGGGAAGGGGTGGAGAAGCAGATGGGCGCTTCCCCTGTGTGCCCTGGCCGGGAATCGAACCCGGGACTCCTGCATGCCGGGCCGATGCTCTACCACTGAGCCAACCGGCCAGGGCCAATACAAATTTTCTAATGTAAGGAAGGCTAATTTTATACTTTAAACACACAGACACATAAAAATGTAACTCTTCCAATTTGTTGTCACTGTTGATTAGAAGCGGATAAACTTTAAAATAAACAGAAGCGTGCTCTCGGATAACCTGAGGCCTTGTGAATGCACAGGTTGTCCGGCCGCAGGAGGAGAGACGGCATTCTGAACCTGTGACAGGTCCCCGAGTGCTGCTGGCGGAATTCCTGTGGGTAGCAAACCCTCTGCCACCTGTGTGTATTAATGGGAGAGACACCCACAAATGAGAACAGTAACAAATTCCTACTCTGCCTTTATTGATCTTTACTTAATTATAGAGATGAGCTGGTATCAGCCCTTATTTCTCCCTCTCTGGACCCTTAACGGAACCATGACCTGAATGGTAGGTTTCTGTGCATGGACTCAGGACACAGGAGCATCATGACACAAGCCGGGATTGAACTGAGGTTGCACTAGGGTGTCTGTATGCTCTAAGGAACGAGAACCTTCACTGTTTCCTGGGGCAGAGGAAGAAGTCATGGTGGAGATGGGTACTTTATTTGCCCATATGTTGATTTGTGGGTAAATTTCCCCCTTTACTGACTCTGGTGACAAAAATAAAATAATTACCAGCTCACTATTTAAAATTAGACGGTAACTGCAGTTCCAGGGAGGATCTTCTTCCCTTCCTTCCTCCCTTCCTTCCTTCCTTCCTTCCTTCCTTCCTCCCTCCCTCCCTCCCTCCCTCCCTCCCTCCTTCCCTCCCCCCTCCCACCCCTCCCCCTCCCTCCCTCCCTCCCTTCCTGTAACTCTCACTATGTCTCACTCACATCAGTCTGTTTAAACTGCCACAGTGAATAGATCCTGGATCCTAGTCTAAGACCTCATTACAAGAGAGAGAAATAAAATACTCCTGGTAAAAAAAATATATATATATTCTCAGTGGTTAAGGAAAACTATTCAAAACCCTTACAAAAGATGGAGAGGCAGACTTTATAGTGGGGACGGTCCCCAGAGGCGTGGGGACCGCTGCAGTGGGACCACAGGATGGCAGAGATGGGCACACCTCAGGGTGCAGCCCGGGATGTGGGGACTTACAGCCGAGGAGCAGGATGGGGTGGGCGGGTGGAAATGACCAAGAGAAAGCATTTGGAGGGGCAGGGGTTCAGGCTGCACCAACCTTATCAGGATTCCTGCTGGAGGCCGCTGGGTGACCAGACCTCCCCTGGGGATAGCCGGGGACGAGGAAGCCCAGCAGACATCAAGGGTGGCCAGAGACCACAGACAGGGGTTCTGGTGACACACCCTGTAGCAGGATTCTTACTAAAATCAGACGGTGAAGAGAGCAGCACAGAATCCAAAAAGCAGGTGTGGTTGGAACAGCGCTCAGGGGATCCTGGGTGGACCTCAGTCTCAGAGAAAGTCCTCGTCACACTGCGCTCGGGGACACCTCTGCAGAAACCTGTGCAGTCCGGGAGTCCTTCCCCTCTGCACTGCACACGTGAATGACGGTGATACATAGACACCCCTGCAGTCTGATGGATCACTCGGCACTTTCTACTGACCCTATTGTCTGCACTTTAAAAACCCTTTAAAACATTTTTTTTTTTTTGGATTTTTCTGAAATGAGAAGCGGGGAGGCAGAGAGAGACTCCTGCATGCGCCCAACCAGGATCCACCTGGCATGCCCACCAGGGGGCAATGCTCTGCCCATCCGGGGTGTTGCTCTGTTGCAACCAGAGCCATTCTGGTGCCTGGGGCAGAGGCCATGGAGCCATCCCTAGTGCCCGGGCCAACTTTGCTCCAATGGAGCCTTGGCTGCGGGAGGGGAAGAGAGAGACAGAGAGGAGGGAGAGAGGGAGGGATGGAGAAGCAGATAGGTGCTTCTCCTGTGTGCCCTGGCTGGGAATTGAACCTGGATTTCCACAGGCCAGGCTGACACTCTACCACTGAGCCAACCGGCCAGGGCCTTAAAGCATCCATTTGAATGACTGTCATATTTCATCGTAATGCTTTATTATATAGGCCTCATGGCTTCATGAATATTCAAAGGTAGATTTCAGTTGAAGCCCCCCCCAGCCCACCCCATGCTGCTTAAAAGAGGAATTGTCATCTTTCCATCCTGGGAGCCTTCCAGGGGCTGGTGTGTGCCCCCCTCACAGAGCGGTGAGCCTCGGGCTGGGGTTGGTCACCAGGAACAAGGGCTGTGCGTTTCCAATCACCCACAGGGGCCTGGGGGACTGGCCGCACCCTGGCTTGTAGGGTTACCTACGTCTCCATGTCTCTGCCGATCTCTGTGTATCTGTGTGTGTGTGTGTGTGTCTCTCTCTCTCTCTCTCTCTCTCTCTCTCTCTCTCTGTCAGCCAGTCAAACTTCTTTGCTGAGGGGTTTGAGCCTTTTTAAGACAATTTATTAGGGGAAAAAAAGGAACTACTGGTCAACGACACGTTTAAATTACTTACTACCTATTGGGAAATTTTTCTCCCAGAGTCTGTGTGGATTTATGCTCTTGCTACAATTGTCCCTATTACAGCTTGAGATACCGTGATGAATTTCATTCTTTCTCATGTACGAGGGGTGAAAAAGCATTTCCTGTATAATTTACAACTCCCTGATTACCGGGGAGGGTGCCTGTTTCCGTGTCTGCTAATCATTTAATTACAGCATTATTGATGCTCCTGTCTGCCCCTCCCCCCACCCAGAAAGCATCTACCTATCATGGTATCTACACAGACTAGCGATTTTCTTACCTAATTCCCTTGAACATTGCAATTCTTTTCGTTCAAGATTTTTTTTTTTTTTCGTTCAAGATTTTTTTTTTCCAGTCTGACATTTTGAGATGTGTCTGTAATTTGGTGGACTTAGATTAGGACAGGCCTAGATGAGTTGTGCAGCATTCTGAGAATTCCCATGGATTAAGAAAGAAAGAAAGAAAGAAAGAAAGAAAGAAAGAAAGAAAGAAAGAAAGAAAGAAAGAAAGAGAAGGAGAGAGAGAGAGAGAAGGGAGGGAGGAAGGAAAGGAAGGAAGGGAAGGAAGGGAAGAAAGGAAGGGAGAAAGAGAGAAAGGGAGAGATGGCAGAAAGAATGAAAGAGTACATCTGTTTTGTGCATTATTTTCAGAAATTTTAGTAAAACACTAACCTTTGGATTTCACATTAGATCCTTTTCCAAAGGTTTTCTATAGATGCCCTGGGTGCTTTTCCTGGACAGGCAGTTCCATAAATGGATTTCTGTCTGTTTGGGCTGAGGACCTGGTGGGTCTACAAGGGTCCTTTTCCTCCGCTCTGATCCATCACGACAGACCGCATTCTTAGGATGGAACTTGCAAACACTGGGCTGCAGATGTTGGCTCTCAGTCCTTAGACTCTCAGCACAGGGTCTGCAGGGCAGGGATGAGGCTGTGTCCACACTGGGAGGCAGCTGTGTGGGGATTTAATAGAATTGTGATACCAGAGAGTCATGCTTACCCAGCCTGCACCAAAGACCTCGACTCTTCTCCTGGTTCATCTACTTGAAGACGAGAGAAAGAGAGAGAGAGTGAGAGAAAGAGAGAGAGTGAGAGAGAGTGCTGAACCTACGCTGGTTCACCGCTTGCACATCGATCACTTGTGTGATGGTTTCTGTCACAACCTATAAGGCAGATGGGATCCATCGCTCTCTCGAAGAAATCTAGCCTGAGATGCCAGGTGACTGACTGAGGTCACAAGTGACATTGGACCCAAGACTCTGAGCCCCATAGTCTTTGCAGCGTCACCGCTCCTGGTGACAAATGACCCCTCCCAGTCCTGGCGGGAGTCGTCTCAGGGAGAGGACTTTGGTGCTTGACCATGGTGCTGATGCACAGTTCACGTGTGCTGGGAACATTTCACCAACAAAGAGATTGACACTCTCTGTTGGCTTTCGGAATACCCCTCTCTAGTTACATTACATCCTGATGACGTTCACTTGAGGGGGGGACCTTAACAGAAGGGCTTTCTCTGCTGCTTTGTTCTTCAGGTAGCAGATGAGACAGCCTCTGACACGGTGTGTGTGTGTGTGTGTGTGTGTGTGTGTGTGTGTGTGTGTGTGTGTCGTGAAAGCTGATGTTCACAGGGATGGTGAAAATCGAGCAACCTAGTGACTATGGCTAGGAGAAAATGGATAGTTTGAAGAATCATGGGATATCATACTACATTGTGTGGTCGCTTACGACTGTGATACCATTAATGAAAACATCATCTCTTTTTACTAGATGCAAAAAAAAAAAAAAATAGTGACCAATAAAAAACTGCACAAGTGAGAGGCGGAATGAAGCAAAAGTTAAAAAAAAAAATTATTTCAATAGCTTTCCTGCTGACTTTATTTCTTCATTTATGGAGTCATTAGAAGTCTGGAGAAGCCACTGAATTTTTCAGTACTACTTTCTTATATTTATGGAGAAAATCATGAGCAATTTAGAAATCACAAATATGGGCATTTAAAAACATCTTGAGACATGTCTCTTGAATGTTAAAAACCTGTTTTCTAGGACAGGCTTGATTATCCGGCATAATTGGGCAACTACTCTAATTAATCATATGTCTAAAAAAGGACGCTAATGATGATATCCCTCCGAGCATAGTTTAATTCGAATAACCATTTGCTAGGAGATAATTCAATAGAGATTTTAAGTCATAGATGTCCACAGGAGAGAGACATTGGGTTGCACGCAGGGTGTCTGCGTGTGAGTTCTCGGAACTTGGGTCAGCCACCAGAATGCTGCACGCAAGACTGCTGACCTGTTCAGCGGTGGAGAGTTATGGGTTAGAGCTCCTAGTGGGGCTCGTAGGGTGGCCTGTGTTAATAGCTATCAACCGCTTGTATATCTCCCTAATATCAGTTAAAATCAGAAGGAAACCCTGACTCTTAAAAATAATTGGGTAAAGAATATTCCTTAAAAAATACCCAGCGTTAATTGTTAATTACAATGTTCCCTGGCTGCCCTGGCTGCTGTCACTGATTTCTGGAAAAGGGGAGGGTCCCTACACTCGTGACATTTATAATCTGATAGAAGAAACACACACAAGCATGATGTTCTGATGTGTCCATGGTTGAATCGCATAAAAGAGTGACATGAATGTGTTAGTGTAATGTAGTTATAGAACTTTGAAGTGTACTACTAAAATGTAAGCCACTCAGTCATTCAACAAATATTTATTGACTGTCACCCTATGGCCACGGTGTTTCCATTGCTGGGGACAGAGCACAGAGCGGAGGTGAAGTCCCTGCCTGCTTAGAATGTACGTTCTCTGAAGGAAGGAAAATGCAAACAACACGTGAGCAAGCACTTCCTGGGTCACAGCGTGGTCATCACTCTGTAGACACACAGTAGCAGAGTGTCAGGTGGTGAGAACAGACCTCACTAGGGAGGAGGCAGCTAAGGAGACACAGGAGGAAGTGAGGGGGAGGGAGGGAGGGAGGGAGAAAGGAAGGAAGAAGGGAGGATGAGAGGGAAGACATGAAGGAATATCATGAGTGGCCATTCTATGTGGTTTTCAGAGATTCGATCAGCCCTATGTGCTTAAAACAAATCAAAACACAAACAAATAAACAAAAAAAATCTCTTCTTGGGGCCCTGGCTGGTGGCTCAGTGGTAGATTGTTGGCCTAGCTTGTGGATGTCCCGGGTTCGATTCCTAGTCAGGGCATACAGGAAAAACGACCATCTGCTTCTCTTCCCTTCCCTCTCCCTTCCCGCCCCACAATCAATGACTTGATTGGTTCGAGCATGGCCCTGGGCACTGAGGATAGCTCGATTGGTCCAAGCGTTGGCCTCAAGCTCCAAAAATAGCTCAGGTGATTCGAGCATCTGCCCCGACAAGGTTGCTGGGTGGATCCCCGTTGGGGCGCATGCAAGAGTCTGTCTCTCTGTCTCCCCTTCTCTCACTTGGAAAAAGAAAGGGACAAATCTCTTCTTGGGGTGGTTTCTTTCCCAGTAAAGACATGGGGCTCCTGTAATCAGTTAGATTGCCTATAGGGTCACTCACTCTTAGGGTAAGCCCCACGCATCTCTCCTGCAAGGGGAATGCTATTATCTGTACCTTGTAATCATAATTGAGCTGTGCTTTTCCAAACTAAAATACAGCTTTCAGCCTCAGGTAAAAAAAAAAATTTTTTGAAATCACAATAATCCTTATTTTTCAACTGCAAATTAGAGCCAGGCAAAGACCACAGGGCGTGGATTCCCAACCCCTCTGTCAGAAGTAACAGAACATTTTCCGACTCCAGACTTGCTCACTCATTAAGGCCCAGTGCAGTGTTAGTTGGGTACCAGACTCCAAACCTTTCAGGGAATACATTTTCTGATTTCCATAATTTTAGTTTTATTCTCTTATTTCATGAAGCTTTGATGTAATTAGATATGGATGCAGAAAATACAACCCTTATTATAAGTTACTTTTTTTTTTTGCTTTATGGGATCAATGATCAAGTAGATCACTTTGACTCAGTATAGGTTGTGTTATTATAAGTGCCCTATACATTTTCTAGATTACAAATATGTATATTCTTTGATGTGCTTGTGTGCTGAGTCAATTCTATATGTGTTCATTATAATTCTGCATCATTTTAGAAAGGATAGAAACTGTATATGTAAAAGGATCTCACTGAGAGAGAAATACATTTTTTTTAAAACCATATTTACTGGATTGATTCTGTTTTGAATGTTGATGGTTGTTTTACTCAAATGCTTAACTCTGTTTAAAGATGTTAATTCACTAAAGGTTATTTTGCTGTTGTGTTTGGTTGTTGCTATGATCTTCAGAGTAGGAAGTGAGCAGCTATGGGACTATCTCCTTTAAAATCTTTAAAATGCTAAGACTAAGATACCAAGTGGTGAAAAAATTGTGTGTGTGTGTGTGTGTGTGTGTGTGTGTGTGTGTGTGTGTGTGTCTTTGAGCTCTGACTTAAGGGTGTCTGAGCAGGTAGAAAATAAATCTTCATAAAAAATGTCTCTGGAGTTTCAACCCATTAAAAAATTCAATAAGAACTTCAACTTTAAATGAACTCTAGCAAAAAGGAGATTCCTTCATTGAACAGACAATTATGACTTTTTATTGAAAACCCAGGCACGCGCACATTTAGGATCGCAGAGGCTGATCCTGCCTTGCGTACTCACGTGAAAGAGTGCGTGGAGTCACAGCTGAGTCCCACTCTGAGTGGGTCAGGCGCACACCTGTTCAAGTTCCACCTTTTTCCGAAAACTGCCCTCTTGTGGCAGTTTGTCGGGATAGCATTCTTTCCCTGTGACACATGTTCTTCAGGTATCATCACCGCTTCCCTTTGTAACTTACCTGATGACCCAGAACAGAAGGGAAGGTGCACACCCGTGCAGTATTTCTCCCCAGTGTGATCGACTGGTGACGTCACCAGTCGCGGACTGCAGGCTAACGCAGCGACAACGTGAAGGAAGTGACAAGATGAGGGGTTTTGTATACATTGATATGGACGTTCAGCATTGTGGATGTTGTCATTACTTTTAAACACGTAGCAATCACGATAAAATGTAAGAACAGCTTTATCCAGAAGCTTGAAATTTATAAATGTATAAGTACCATGATGTATATTAAGTCGCCTTCTCTTGGTTGAATTTTAAAACGTGATTTCTGCCTCTGTCGAAGATTCAGAAAATGTGACTTATTTAAAACGTGACTAAATGATGTGCCGGTCCCCCTTCGGAGAAGGCGGTGCTCTGCCCTGATCTGCCCTGACTTCTTCCCTGGCACCGTCTCCCGCACTTGACGCCCGACGCGGGCCCCCCAAGACTGCGGCTCAGGCACTGAGTGCGTGCAGCCCCCCAGCAGGATCAGATGAGATGCGCTGAAAGGGTCGACGCGTAAAGCTAAGACACGTCCTCCCTCCACCAGGAGCAGGTCAGCGCTCCCTGAAACCCTGCAAGGAGCTGAGAGTCTCCGGATGATGTCTGCGGGCAGGAGGCGTGGGCATCGAGGGGCAGGGGCGGCTGTGTGAGCGATGTAGCTCCGTGCATTGGGGCCCGAGGGTGGGGGGCCGCTCCCATGCCCCCCTCCACTGTGGCTGGGCACGTAGTCTGAGGTAGCGCCCGCCCCGCTGGGGGAGCTGCGTGCCCGGGTCCCGGTGCGCCCATCCCGTGGGCACGGAGCCTGGGGGTGGTTCTTGCAGACCTACAGCGGGCGCCGACACTTGGAGCTAGAAAGTCTTAGTGATGATTCCTCAGCATGGGCTCTGGGAACAATTCTGAGAAACTTACACTCAGTTTCTTTAAAGACAGCTTTCTGAAGTTGAAGTGGCATCAGGGCACGTGAGAGTGCTGCTGGAGAGGCAGGCAGGGCGGCGGATACCGAGCCGGGCACTGCTTCGCGTGGGGGTTTCTGCGTTCTGTATGTGTCGCTGTGACCCTAGCGCGCCGGGCCTGCTTCCCGTGGGGATTTCTGCGTTCTGTGTGTGTCGCCGTGACCCTAGCGCACCGGGCCTGCTTCGCGTGGGGGTTTCTGCGTTCTGTGTGTGTCGCTGTGACCCTAGCGCGCCGGGCCTGCTTCGCGTGGGGGTTTCTGCGTTCTGTGTGTGTCGCTGTGACCCTAGCGCGCCGGGCCTGCTTCGCGTGGGGGTTTCTGCGTTCTGTGTGTGTCGCTGTGACCCTAGCGCGCCGGGCCTGCTTCGCGTGGGGGTTTCTGCGTTCTGTGTGTGCCGCCGTGACCCTAGCGCGCCGGGCCTGCTTCCCGTGGGGATTTCTGCGTTCTGTGTGTGTCGCCGTGACCCTAGCGCACCGGGCCCTGCTTCGCGTGGGGGTTTCTGCGTTCTGTATGTGTCGCCGTGACCCTAGCGCGCCGGGCCTGCTTCGCGTGGGGGTTTCTGCGTTCTGTATGTGCCGCCGTGACCCTAGTGCGCCGGGGCCTGTTTCGCGTGGGGGTTTCTGCGTTCTGTATGTGTCGCTGTGACCCTAGCGCGCGGGGCCTGCTTCGTGTGGGGGTTTCTGCGTTCTGTGTGTGTCGCCGTGACCCTAGCGCACCGGGCCCTGCTTCGCGTGGGGGTTTCTGCGTTCTGTATGTGTCGCCGTGACCCTAGCGCTCACAGAGGAGTCCAGGTGTGTTCGTGGAGAATGCACCTGTTGTTAAGAGGTTCTACTTGGGACTCTCACTGGGGTGGGCAGGGTTCACTGGGCAGGAACCCAGACTATCTGGCCTGGTGTGATGTCACTCTGGGCACTAGGGATGGGTCAGGGTCTTGGAGGAAATGAGGGGAGCCCTGTAGGGACACAGTGTTTTTGGGACAGTGAGGAGTGTGTTTATGTTCCATGCAGGACTGCAGGGACCTTGAAAGGCACATGGATGTCGTCCCCGGGGAGAGGAGACGTGGCGTTTCACTGGGTTTGTTGGCCGAGCAGCCCTTCACTGTGCATCAGACCTGGTAACTGCCCGGCGTGCTCAGTGGGTTGGACCCCAGGTGCCCACTTTGCAGAGAAGAAGAGTGAGGCAGCTGGAAGTCAGTGGGTGTCAGGGTGGGGCTGGGATCGCGGGCCCGGCTCCTAGAGACGGCCTCTGCACGGTCAGCCTGTCACATGTGATTGAGTTGCTGCGCATTCAAATGACATGGGTCCCATCTCGCAGGCCAGGTGTCCGTGACGGCGACGCATTAGCAGCTGCGTGGTGCAGTCTGTACGTGCTGCCCTTTCCCCAGTGACCTTTGTGTGTACGGTGCTCTGACCTAGGTGAACGGGGCCTCTCGGTCACGTTTTCCTGGCAGGGACGCCTCTCCCGTTCACCTCACAGCTGCTGGACTCCCCTTTCCAGGTGGACGACACAGAGGCATTGATTCTCTTCCACAGCAATTGTATGTCTTCAGAGTCCCCACCCACTCGTAGGTGGATTTCCGGGTGAAAAGAGACACAGGTGCCCAGAATGTCAGTCGATAGACAGAGATAAATGTCCGAGGGGGAAACAGAAACCTTGTTTGTGGTGATTCCTGGGTTAGAGAAGGTAGGTTTAGTGACTCACAGAACTACTCTGGGTGGGGCGCTGGCCTCCTCACTCAACATCCTCACTAATCAAACACAACTGCAAACGTCCACTTCCCAGCGGCCAGGAGGGAACCCGCTCTGTGACCGGATGGACGGGGTTGAATGCCCAGTGCACCAGGCCTGCCACATCTCCTCTGTTGTCTGTGTGTTTGCTTTAATTTAACTTCAACTTTCAAAAGCCCATATTATAGAAGAAAAGAAAGGGAGGGAGGGAGGGAGGGAGGGAGGGAGGGAGGAAGGAAGGAAGGAAGGAAGGAAGGAGGAAAGGAAGGAGGAAAGGAGGAAGGAAAGAGGAAGGAAGGAAGGAAGGAAGGAAGGAAGGAAGGAAAGAGGAAGGAAGGAAGGAAGGAAGGGAAAGAGGAAGGAAGGAAGGAAGGAAGGAAGGAAGGAAGGAAGGAAAGAGGAAGGAAGGAAGGAAAGGAAGGAAGGAAGGAAGGAAGGAAGGAGAAGGGGAGGAAGGAAGGAAGGGGGGAGGGAGGGAGGGAGGGAGGAAGGAAGGAAGGAAGGAAAAAAGGAGGAAGGAAGGAAGGAAGGAAAGAAGGAAGGAGAAGGGGAGGAAGGAGGGAGGGAGGGAGGGAGGAACAGTCAGGCCCTTTTGAGACTTGGCTCTTAAGCCATTTGCATGAGTTTGCCTTGCACATAGTTTGACCGCTGTGTCCCTAGAGCAGGACTTGTCCCCAGGCTGTATTCAGTGACTCTCAGCCTGGCAAAAGCACTGTCCCTGTTCAGCCAGCTTGGATGGGTGGGGCCCAGTCAGGAGACTGAACCGCAACTTTCCTCGGAGCAGAAAGAGCGTCTCCCTCCCCTTCCGTCACCTGCGGAAGACCCTCCCTCAGCAACGGGAGAGCCTGCTGGCTGCCGGGTCTGGCGTTTGCTGTCACCCTTGAGAATTAAGAACCGGGGGCCCTTGGGTTTTTCTGGACCCGTCACCATCAAGCCCGGGGCGCAGAGATTTTAAGTAAAAGCCCTAACATCTCTGTACCTTTCTGTGACATGTATGTTTTCTTGCGCTGAGCCATGGCACCATAATTTACTTCTTGGGAAATGGAGAGGGGTCAGACACTCACGTGAGCACAGGGGTCTCACCGCACGGGGTAATGAGACCAGGGCTTCCTTTTCCAGTGGTGACGGACACAGAGCTGCTGCCTTAGTGAGCTCGGGCCCCTGTCACAGACACCGGACACGGGGTGCCGTGAACAACAGGAAAGTGCTGCTCCCAGCGCTGGTGGCCGGAAGGCCCAGGTCGAAGCCCTGACAGTGTTGGTGTCTGGTGGGCGCCTCTTCCCGGGTCAGAGACTGTGTCTTCACCCTGTGTCCTCACGTGGCGGCAGGGAGGGGGTGCTCTCTGAGCTCTCTTTTATGAGGACACTAATCACATCCCAGGGGCTCCACCCTCATGACCTGACCCCCTCCCGAAGGTACCACCTCCCACACGTCCACCTCCCAACACCATCATTTTGAGGTTTGTGGATTTCAGCATATGCATTTGGGGGGACACTAACAGTCAGTCCATAGCAGCTGCCTCCCCCAAGCGTGACACATTGTTTAGGAAACAAAACACCCCACGTGACGACTGTAACTGGGGGAAGAGGACCTCCGCTGGCCCGCCATTACTCTCCGCAGCCTGTCGGGGCTCATGGTCCGCCTGGTGAACAGGGTCTGGGCGTCCGAGCCGGGAAGGAGGCGAGGGCGCCCCGTGTCTCGCGCTGTTCTCTCCTCCTGGCTTCTGCGTTGGCTGGTCGGCATGGCCCTCTCAGACTGCAGGCTTTTCTGATTAATAAACGGATGTCCCTTGGAGGACAGCTCATACCTGAAAGAAAGAAGGATGGAGGTATCGATTGAGTCTGTGGGCTTCTTTGGTGTGGGGACAGATTGTTGAGTGGACAGGCTGGCCGCAGGGGCACATGCTGGGAAGTTTCATCGCCGGTTCCCGAGTCACTGCGTCTGTGGCCTGGGAGGGTTTCCCCAGCGAAGAATTCTCTGCTCCGCACCCGGTGTGAGGTGAGCCCCCCCTCCCCCGTGGGAATTCTCACAGCCCCGCTGGAGAAGGAGACGGGGACTCTCACCTCTCACCGCCAAACCAGGATTGTGTGGCATGTGAAAGGGTCTTCTTTAAGAAGAAGAAAAGAGAGATGAAAAAATATGAACAATAAAATAGCAGTAAGTAGATACCTATCAACAAGTGGCTCCAAGAAGCAAGTAGACAAGCAGAAGAGAAAGACACAGAGACAGAGAGCATTGTCACAGTGGCCAGACAGGAGAGGGGCTGGGGGCGGGGTGAACAGGGCGAAGAGATTGACAAGTACAAACTGCTTGTTTACCGATGGTCACAGGGATGTGACGTCAGCACAGGGAATACAGTCAATAATATTCTAATAACCGTGTGTGGTGTCAGATGGGTGCGCGATTCCCGGGATGATCACTCAATAAGTTATACAATGTCTAATCACCGGGGTGTACGCCTGAAATTAATATGTCAAATGTAATTGAGAAATTGGAAAATGATTGAAAAAGGCACTTTTCCCCTTTCCCTGCCCATTCTTGTGGAAATGGGCTTTGTGACAGCTTTGAAACGTTTTGTGAGCAAGAAGTAACAAGGACATGCGTCTATTCAATATGCCGTGCTTAACGGAACATTCTCAGGGTTTGATCGCTTCCACTTTATACAGGTTGTACTTGAAATATTTATGGCGCCCTATATTTTTAACATAAGCAGAAACGTTTAAGCTGCTTTTTCAGGGCTTGTAGGAGATCCCTACAGAAAGGTCCAACAGGCTGGTGGAAACACAGAATTGGAGTTTAGGAGGGAGGTTTGCTGGTAAATTTGGATCAAGGAACAATCCGTACCACGGCTCTTAGAGTCATTAATTTTATAGAAATTTATTATTGAACGCTTTTGTGTGTGTGACAGGGACCGCACTAAGTTCTAGTTGAAGTCATGAAAGTGAGTGAAGTTACTGAGAAACATGTATTTCACACACACACACACACACACACACGAAGACCAACTTTGGAACCAAGAGAAAGCACGACTTTGTGGAAACCAGTAACAGAGCAGAGGACAGCTGACAACAGAGAGTGAAGAAAGAGGTTCACACTAAGGGTCACATCAGGTGAGACGTCACAGCTGGGGCACAGCCCTAGGAAGTCATCGGGCCTGAGAGCTGACCCTCAGTAATAAAAAATAAATAAAACAAAAGTAAAAGATGGAGCCGGGGCTTGGAGAGAGCACCTGTACATGAAAGCCCCTCAAAGAGAGGTTACACAGGCAGGCGTTATTTAAGAATAGGTTTTTCTCCCCCGTAGTGCGCACGTGAATCACGTGAGCAGGTGAGCGCGTCACGGTGGACTGACGAAGGGAGGGGCGGGGCCACCGAGGTTCAGAGACGAGGAGGGGAGGGTCTCTATGTTTTTGCTAAGACAACAGAAAGGAAGCCCAGTGCCTCGGGGACATTCTTCGGGGAAATGTTTGTCAGAGGGCGAGGCTGACTCGGAGGGGAAGCAGAACAGATATACTATATGCCCCGTTGTTAGGGGACTGCGGGATACGCCCCGTTGTTAGGGGACTGCGGGACACGCCCCGTTGTTAGGGGACTGCGGGATACGCCCCGTTGCTAGGGGACTGCGGGATACGCCCCGTTGTTAGGGGACTGCGGGATACGCCCCGTTGCTAGGGGACTGCGGGATACGCCCCGTTGTTAGGGGACTGCGGGATACGCCCCGTTGTTAGGGGACTGCGGGATACGCCCCGTTGTTAGGGGACTGCGGGAAGAAACGTGTAGATGGCAACACCCGGACCCGCGTTGGAAACCGTGACCACCTTGGTTACAGACGCTTTTATACGAGAGGGTACACGGACCCAGTCCCCCCTGAGCTGGACCTCCTAAATAAACATTCTGTCCCATTCACACGTAAATTGTGGTATGCGGGTGACCTCCTTAATGAGAATTAGACACTCAGTACGTGTAGATTTGGTGATCATTACAGAGAACACAAACAGTTCTCCCTGACTCAAAAATTAAAACCAAAAAACTGAATATCAAGTTTAGGGAAATAAAGCAAACATTATTTATTGAGACAGCTTGTTCTAATAAAACAAAAGAAGGGAGGGGGGCCCAGATGCTCACAGGGAATATAAAATAGTGCAGCGTATAAAAATTGTGTGTGGTGCAAGGTGCTTTCAGGATGGAGGTGGAGGACTCTCACCGGAACTCGCTGGAAGTGGCCGCACAGCATAGGGAGCTGAGACAGTCTGATCTAACTCGTAGGCTGAGGATTCAGTCTAAGAAAACTAACCTTGGTTTTTTTGTTTGTTTGTTTGTTTGTTTGTGACAGAGACAGAGAGAGGGACAGATAGGGACAGACAGACAGGAAGGGAGAGAGATGAGAAGCATTGATTCTTCGTTGCGGCCACCTTAGTTATTCATTGATTGCTTTCTCATATGTGCCCTGACCGGTGGGCTACAGCAGAGCCAGTGACCCCTTGCTTGAGCCAGCGACCTTGGGCTCAAGATGGTGAGCCTTGCTCAGACCAGATGAGCCTGTGCTCAAGTTGGTGATCTTGGGGTTTCGTGCCTGGGTCCTCCACATCCCAGTCCGACGCTCTATCCACTGTGCCACCACCTGGTCAGGCTAACCTTGATTTTGCTTCCATTTCCATGTCATTCAGAGAAAGCGCTACAGCATGACACAAGCCAGTGCAACGTTGTAACTTATCAACAAAATAACAGGAGGGCTAGGAATCGAGCGGGGGCCAGAAAGGCTTCTCTCGGGCACGTTCCGCCCAGGTCTTTGCTGATTCCCTCCCCCACCCCCGCCTCACCACAGGGATCCTCCAACCTGTTTTCCCCTCTCAGCTCTCTCCTTCTCACCTTCCTGCAGGCCCCTCACCCAGAGATTCACCTTTCCACCTGCCCTCATTCTCAGTGAGTCTCAGTGGTGGGGGGAGCCCTCCCACAGGGGTCCTCTGGCCCTGTTGTCCTGCTCAGAATATCCCGCCGTCTTGCAGGACCGTGGGTGTGAGATCTGCAAACCTGTGTCATCTGCAACCTTTACATCCAGGCCACCGGGAACGTAGCCCGCGCGGGGGTTTTCTTCAGGGGAAGGTCAGCCTTCTCCTCACCTCAGGTTGTATGGGTGCTCTCTGGGAGGACGACCTCTGACCTCTTCACCGAGTCGCCCCCGTCAGACTGTAGCTCAGATCTCTGCTCAGTGAAGCCTGCCCCACCCCGCACCCCTGTTCCCAATTAAAAGTCCTCACCTGCGCGTTACCTTCCCTGGATCTTCCCTCCGCTGTCAGACACTCTGTTCTTCACATCCGGGGACAGTCTCTTTTCAGAGCCCAGGGTGGGACCTGGTACATAGTCGGCGCTCAGAGCTTGAATGGACGATGTGTCCACAAGAGTCTTTTGCAAATTCTAAACCCCATATGGAAGAGGTCGGATGGTGATCACCTATACGGTTTGTTCACAAACCAGAACTCGGGGGGCACCCAGTCTGTGTCACCCGCCTTCTCGACACAAAGCGGTGGAGACCCGCGTCACACGACAGCAGGACGTGAGGACCCGCGTCCCCAGGTGTGCAGGACACACGTCGGTGGTTCCCAGTCGAACGAGCAGCAGGATGTAACCCTTCAAGAGAGGTTGGTGAGGTCCAGGAAGGCAGTCTTTGCTCTGGAGCCCTTTCTGTGTTAGTGGCTTTGGGAAGGGTCACCGGGGGCCATGGGATTTGGGGAGTGACCTCAGCAGTCAGGACCCGGGAGGGCAGGGGCAGCTAAGAGGGGACAGCCAGGTCCACAGGGTCTAGGACCCTTGCTTGCCTTTATGTCTGATATACTAGGATCATGCGAGCAGGTTGACCTGGCGGCAGTTCCGTAAGGAGAAGACTAATTTTAAATGTATCAATACCTTTGGAATCCGTTACCACCCTCCCAGGAGGACTGAGGCTTGGAGGGAAGGGGTAAAAAGTAAGTGTGACTCTGTCACCCAGTGAACAGTCACACAGCCTGGGACGCTCAGACCTGCCGCCACCCCTCCCTCTGCGCAGTAGGCATCGCGGGGCACGTGCGTGCATGAGGCGGGCTCTGTCAGTAGCACGGGGCCTGGGGCCTGGCTCTCTGACCCTGCAAGACCCTGGGTCCAGCGGGTGTGACACAGAGCAAACAAGTGCTTGCTATTCCACAGGTGCGCCCCTGTTAAAGGCGGTGACATCAATCAAAGAAGGTGTCAGTGGCCTTACAGCGCGTGAGGTGACTCTGGAAAGATGGGGACAAGGGACGAGGACAGAGGCGGGCTGGTGAGAGGGGGCGGCCAGGCGGAGGTGAGGACTCTGGCAGGGCAGAGAGTAGGAAGGGGAGGACACGTCTGATGAAGCTCAGATGTTGTAGGGGGTAC